>NW_005434641.1:497122-542696 GCF_000315625.1 Guillardia theta CCMP2712
GCAACACTCCCGCCATGGTGCCATTCGCATCTAATCCAAAGTGGTGGTAGGGTCCACCAAAGGGAGGGTACTTCAATATGAATTAGGGGGGTGATACTGGGAAGGGTGAGAGTAACAGGGGGTAGGGGTCATCATTGACAGAAATCGGAAGATCGGACATCGAAAATGAAGTCGAGGGGGGCTGGGGGTGCGACAATGGCGGTGGCGATGTTGTTGTTGTTGATGATGATGATGATAGTGCTAGTAGAAGGGATTCCAAGGATTGAAACCATGATGATTGAGGATCCTGTTAGCCACGGACATGGTCTGGCGACTCACAGGCGCCCTAATTTGAAAATGAATGTCCCTTCCAAGGATCGGCCGCCATCCATGGGCTTGCAGCCATGTAAGCACGCTGCGACAGGGTTTGCAAGTACCGAGTTCATCCCACTTGCTGCATGTCGGGGAGGAGACGGAGGGGCAGAACATGTCCATCTGAAATCTCACATTCATCTGGACGACAAGTCTGGAAGGAAGGGTACAAACCCACTTGTTGTCCTACAGCGGACGTTCTCCATGAGGCCTGAGTATGAGTTCACGCAGAAGGATGAGGACACGTTCATGAACACCACGAGGCTGATGCGACATGTCGTGCACGGGCTGCTCGTCCACAGCTTCGTGCAGTCGCTGGTGGTTGTCAACAACGTGTGGGAGCAAGGGATCGTGGCTATCCCGCAATTTGGAGACTGCATCGACGAGTTGTGGTATGCTTACTTCATCAACGCTGCTTCTGCCTCGTATGAGGCGATCGTACATACACAAGGAGCTGACATCCACAACCTGATGCAAGCCGTGCAACAGGAGTGTCAGCTGTGGAAGAAGTACAGGGTGAGTGGGTGGGTGGTTGGGTGAGGACGAGGACGTGGAGAAGGAGAAGGAGAAGGAGAAGGAGAAGGAGAAGGAGAAGGAGGGGAGGAGAAGGAGAAGGAGAAGGAGGGAGGAGAAGGAGAATCAGTTTTGGGGAGGGTGGGGGGAAGCGGGGGAGGGGAGGAGATGGACGCTCTTGTGACGTCGTGTGAACGATCAGGTCCCGCTAATCATCAAGACTGTGCTGATGTTCATCATGCTGACGTGGAAACTTGTGAAGATGTTGAAGGGTGATCGCTTCCTCCTGTCACAGTACCACAAGATAATGGGAAAGCAGTCATAACTCAGTAAGATTTAAAGTTAAAGATTGAATGAATTGAATGACTTGTTGCTGATGCCTACTTTCCGGATAGTAGACTGCTTTCATCGTTAACGTTCTTCTGTGACCACCAAAAATCGGAAAGGGGGGAAAACTGCATGGGAAATCCCTTTCATGTAGAAAGTGGCTGAGCCAACTCCAAAAATGCGCTTCTGCTCCTCAGAAGCCTGATATCTTGTACATCACTGTATCACACAACAACTGCTGGTTGTCGTCTTCGTTTGTGCCTCTTCGATGTGAGTATACCTTTACATCTCCTCAGCCTGACAAACATGAGACTCATCGATCGCCCTTACCACAACGCTATGGCTCCCATCAGCTCCGTCTTGTTGATGCCTCCAGTCTTCTGGACACCTGGCGTATATGGAGTCAGAACGCCAAAGAAAGGAGAGCTGAAGGACATTGACCTTTCAACGATCCGTCTGCGTTCGATTCGATCCACCTAACCTGTACCTCTCATCACAGCACGGAGCCATCGCAAGGTCGAGAGCCCGACCTCGTCGTCAGGAGGTGGAATTCCGTCATTGAGTTCCGTCAGGAGATTCTTCAGCTGCAAGAGAATGGCTCAGGAGCACAAGGACACAACTTGACGACTGTCTGCCTGGTCGAATTCTAACATCCCTGAATTGTTGGTATCATACTTCCTGCCATGAACTGGTCAAGAACAACATTATTGACGGTCAGTTCCCCACTTGAAGTACGTCTCTATCTCCGGTTTGGTCTTCTCGTAATGCCTCCATACATCCAGTGCGATCATGATCTGCGGCAGATGCTGCAGTTAGCTGACAAGTCCGTGCCAGCAAGCATGTCCTGGAGGTACCTGAGATTTGGTTATGGCATCTCCGACTCCTCCGTCCTTAGATTGCGTGCTCCTCATCACAAAGTTTATCTCCTATGAGAGCAAAAAGAAAAAGACATCAGCAGCATGGGACTGTCTTCATCGCCATCGTTCTCTCACCTCGTCTGACGGCCTAACTCCTTTTGCAGCATCTTGCAAGAAGTCGCCTAATTCCTGCATATTCAGATTGCCTGTTTTGCTCTTATCGTATTTTGCCATGAGCTGTTTCAACGTGAAAGCGTCAGACAAACTGCGGTAGCAGTGAAGCCCGTACCGTCTCCATTTTCTTTTCACGCTGAACCTCGCGCCAGAATCTTGAACGTGCGAGCAATGCTTCATGGCGCTTTGCGGACAATGTCCTGCTCCTCTTCGGATGTGCTACCAGTCCAGCATGGAGCTGTCCAGGAAGATTGCAAGCCAGCATCGTAGACATCTTCAGAATTTGTGCCGCAACCCTGCCAAGAAGGAGTGTTACTGGAAGGAAATAACCCCATACAAGCATGTCACTCCACTCTTTCTTTACTTGTCTTACAGGCGTTTGACTATACCTCGCTGAACATGAACGTCCCTGTCTTTGATTTTAAACTTGTTTGACGCATCTATGTGTTCCCATATCTCTTTCTCTCTGTCTGAGTTCCGAAATGTCCCGAACCGCATCTGTCCACCTGACCATGCAATCTCCCTGCATTTCTTGGAAGCGCTCTGCCCTCGCAACATTCTTCCATCTAATTCTCCTTCACCTTCATTGTCACCTTTCCTTCCCCTCCTCATCCTTCATCCTCCTCCCTCCCCTCCTATCTGCCATTCGGCATCGTCAACGGCTTCGCTTTGGGGCCATCCCCTCCTATTCCCCCTGTCAATACACCCTACCCCCTACTTCGCTTCAAATAGACTATAAAAGAGGGGTACTCTTGGGTTTCAGGTTTACTTTACACTCGGTGGGGGGGTAGAATTTCCCCACCCGTAGTCGAAGAGTAGAATTGGTGGTGGGGTACCCCTTCGTATATTGTTCCACTACCCCTACTTTCCTCTGCAGTTTTTCACCGAAGTAGGGGTCATCGAATTGGAGGACGTCTCCTGATTGTCCTCGTACTTATCTTTAACTTAACTTTGAGTAAATAATGAAGCTGGGCCGTTATAAGTGAACAGCGTCTCAGTGAAATGTGTCCCCTCCCCCACCACCCCGGTACCGGCCCGAATGATGATAACCCCATAGGCGACCCTTGGGATTTGGGTTTCATGCTTGGGGTGCGGCGAGAGGGAGGCGGGAGGGGACGAGGGATTTTGCTTGCTGGGATTGCTTTCCTTGCCGCTGTTGGTGCTGTCCTCCTGATTGCCAAGGGAGCCAAACAGACTGCTCTATATGGAACCTACTGGGGAGGATACTATGATGATTACTATGGCAACTACTGGGATCCCTATGGCTACGAGCAGGGCAGGAGCGATTATTGGAACAACGTTGCGGACTGGGATGCGCAAGGTTTGATTTTCTTGCCTCTCTACATGCTCCCTGTGTTGTGCCTCTCCCCAAGTTCTTGATCCGTGTTCTACAGCTCCTGTTTGATTTGACTCCGTGTACAGATCCATGGAGTTACAACGACTGGGCTGCTAGAGACGCGGCATGGAGACGAGCAGCGTATGGATACGGTCCGTTCGATACACAGGAGCATGCTGACTACTACTATAACCCCGATCAAGATGAATTCGACGAGCAAGCAGCTTACCAAGACTACCTGAACCGATATTATGCTTCTCACACAGGTACATTCGGCATCCCCTACTCCCCTGCGGCCGAGGACAGCTACGAGCGTAGAGGAGGGCTGTACAGAGCAGCTGCAAGTCTTGAAGCTGCGGATGCCAAGTCAAAGCGCATCGGGCTGTCACAAAAAGCTGGGTTGTCATCGTCGCCGACCTTCACGCAGTTAGCAGACAACTTCAAGCTCGCAAGGCTGGGTGTAAATGTTGGAGGTGATCCCTTCGATCCATCTGAGGCAGTCCGCCTGCAAAAGATGAAAGAGTCTCTCCGCAACCGTCAGTTTGGTTTGCAGAAGCTGGGTGCATCTGCAGAGGGCTCGAACAACGTTCCTGGGACTTATACCGAGGTCAGTGAGTACATGCGGGCTTGAACTTTCCTGATGTTTCCCTTGTTAGAACTGCGTTGAGGGGAGTCCGTCTGCTCTATGTGATAGAGGAGTGAAGGTTAACGAGGCCACCAACTCAAAGTCTGGTGACTGGAAGGTCGATGAGAAGAGAGCGCGATCGGCGGCGAGAAGCTGACCCTGCTGTGTCGTTCAGGTCGAAGCCGGCAAGATCGAGCCTTCATATCGTGTAGGAATTTCTCCAGAGCGAGAGCTCTCGCCCAACACTCTTGGGGGAGACTGGCTAGGACATATGGGATCTGCTCCGGTTACGAAGGAAGAGATTCAGGCCCAGAGATGAAGGTTTGAGGGTAAGCGAAATGAATCATGTGACTGCTTTAAACTTTATGAAATGCGCGCGGCAAGTGCTAAATTATGGGTCCCTTCCGAGCCAAATTATGGGTCCCCTCCCCCAGTCCGTCACCGACGATCAGTGTGGGCCGCGTGCTGCCACACTGCGCCTGGGGCCGGGTGCCGGGCACTCCGAGACCGTCTTTGGAAGTTCCCACCGTGCCACCGGCCGGGCCGGGGCCACACTCTGGCAGCCAGTGACTAAACTTGACTTCACGGTAACGGTTCAACGCCGTGACGGTTCCCTGGCATCCGATGATCGACCGTCACTGAGTCAGGCAACCGGGCCGGTTTTCCGAGCGGCTCACTCAGTCACGGTTGGCACACCGTGGCTGAGTAGCCTAGGTGACCGCCCGGCTGCCGCACGGCCCGGCCTAGCCTGGTACGAGTCGGACTCGACCGCGCCGAGCCTCCCGAGTCCCGGAGTCCGAGTCAGGGTATGTACCCGCGCCCCCGGCCCACCGCGGTGACTCTCCATTTCTTCGGGCGCTAAACCGTTAGCCTACCGTACGGTCTCCGGCGGGCCGGCGGGCCGGGCGCGCCGCCGCGGGGGCCACCTTGCCACGATGACGAGGCTCCGACGAGGCTCCGGCGGCCTCAGCAACTTGCCCGCCGCGGCGCCGAACGCCGCCGGCTGAGCCGGGCGGCCGGGGACTCGGAAGTTGCCGCCGGGGCCGCCGCCGCACTGCCGCACTGCGGCAGGCCGCGGGCCCCCCAGCGTCACTCGCCGGGAGTCCGACTTGGTGACGGTGCACCGTCTGACAGTGACGGACTGGCGGGTCGCCGTCCGACGGTCTCGGACTCCGGGAGTGAACCCCGGTCAAGTTCAACTTGGCAACGCGGCCGGGTTCAGTACCGTGTACCGTACTACGGTACGGTCGGGCCGAGTCAGCCTGATCCGACCGTTCACTTTCGTCAAGTTTTGTCATCGCCGGGAAGTTCCCTACTTGCCAAGTTGATAGGTTACTCACGTCACTGGCGTACTCTTTATTATTCGGACTGAAAAAGAAGGACAAAACGTTGAACCCGGCCGCCGGCGGAGCAAACAAAGGAGGGGGAGGATAGAGCCAACAAACCCGCCTCAATAAAATACTAGGAAACGAAGGAGGCAGCGAAAACCGGCACTCCAACCACGCAAGCGACGGCCGCGTACTAGACGGTGATGATCGGATCCGAGTAGGTATCACGGCCTCCACTTGAAAGTTCGACCGTGAAGTTGAGACTAAAATCTCAGAATTAAAACTTGAACTCGATTTGGAATGCTGAAAATTCAAATTATGGAACTAATATTTCCCAAGAAACACGAAATGTGAAAATATATATCTATATATATAAGTCATCTAGTGGACGGGTGAGGAAATCAGCTCTGGGAGGGTGGGGGTTGTCAAAGAGGGGTTCGAAAGGAATCATCTTGGGGGGGCAATATAGCGGGTAAGGGTAGGGTAGTATGTGAAGGGGTGGGAGGATGGGTTAACCTCGCTGAGGGGGTGGGGTAGACAGTACACAAAAGAAGGTTCTGACTGGTTGAGGTACCGTTTGTCTGTCAAAGGGTAGGGGTAGGGTCGGGAAGCACAATTGAGGGGTAGGGTAATGTAGTGCAATGGAAAATGATGGGTACTCAATATGATATAAATCTGTATATTAGAGGGTAGGGTGATAAATTTCCTAGTCTATGAAGGTGGGTTATTTTCCTGAAGGGGGTTATTGGATTCTATTAGGGTGGGGTAGGTCGCCCATGGTACTATTTGCACAAGGAGTCAATCAAATTTGTAAAAATTTCAAAATACCCACCCATTCCCTACTTGACTGAAATTTAGTATGAGAAATGACTAAACTCTGCTGGAATTGATTGATTCTTTCAGTATGGTTCAATGGCGATAGGGGCTGCGAGTAGTTATGGCTGGGTCAGCTGGAGGGAGGGAGAGGATGCAACGAAGAAGTAGGACATGCGATGAGAGGGAACAAGCTGTGTTGCCTTCCTGCTGCATGCTCATTGCCTGACTCGATTTCAATGTCTCCGAGCAGCGCCTGTGCTTGTGTGGGGTGGTCGGGAAGGGAGATGGAAGATGGATAGCAGAGAGAGAAAATGCTGTGCATCGATACGAAAGCGACGGATATGATCGGATATGTACAAGTGCATGGTCGAAAAGAGAGAAGGACGAGGACGAGGGGCAGGGCAAGGGCGAAGACGAGAAATGCAAGACGTTGAATTGATCTGAACAAAGTTTAAATGTCAAGAAGTTTCTAGGGAAGCATTTTCTCGAACCTTCTCATGGTACTATCCCGATGACCACTAGATAGACTCGGCCTTAGCCACTAGATAGACTCGGCCTTAGGATCGTTCTCTCACAGAAACGAGTTGTGGGAATGAAAGCATCTTTCTCATTGCGTTGTCCCAATCACACATGTCCTGGGGAGTGTACAGGGAATGGAGAGTTTTGGAGGAGCCTCTTGGCTGCTCAAGGAGCATGGAGGGGTTGCATTGTGAAGTTTGACCTTGTTTACTCTGCAGATTTTACCATTGCCGTAGCATGCCCCTCTCATCTTTCGCTTGGCTTGGAAGTTCAGGCAGGAACGCCAAGTACGTTAATTGTGTGCTCGCCTTGAAAGGATTCGCTGACATTCCACAAGCAGGATGGCGCTAACAAGCAACTCATCTCCTGTGAACAACAAGAAGGACCCGGACTTCGATGAAGAAGCTCAGAAGATCTTCGCTTCTTTGGGTCTGGGGAAGGTGGGAATGGAGGAAGTGGAACAAGTAGAGTCGTACACCCTAACCGGCACTGTGGCACAGGAGGGAAGCTCTAGTAGATACAATTCTTGCGATCCGATCTGGTGATGTTCCTGTATGGCGTGTTGTAGGTGAACTGATTCGCTTTCCTACAGGAAGCATCCAAGGACTGGTGGAACAATTTATGTTGGAAACGTTGAAGCAGCTAGCAACATGGGTGAGATGTTTTTGTGAAGTATGGGAGGATGATGGGGTTTGATCGATTGAATGCAACAGACATTTTGAAGAACAAGAACATATCGCACGTTGTCAACTGTACAGACAATGTAATTGCTTTCTCTGATCTTGAAATTGTGGGTGTTAACTGGGATTTCATGCAGATGCCACTTTATCATCAAAAATCTTGTAAGAGCAGCAGATGAAATTGTCATCCTCTGACTGTTGATTGCGCATGCAGCTAGCATATCGTATTATCGCTTCGACATTGCCAGCTGGTCGTTCGTTTCTGAGAAGTCTTACTTGATATTTCCTTGTAACGCTGATGTTTAGGTGGAGGCATGTCAAGGATGATACAGATTCTGTCATAGAATTCACACAGAGCGTTTTTGCGTTTGTTGGCGAAGCTCTTGCTGCGGGGAAGAATGTGAGAAAAGTCACTGCTGTCCGCGACTGTTCCTTGTGCTCATGTGTCCTCGCAAGTGGGTGTTGTAGCTCATCTCATGACATGTTTGTTCCTCAGGTTTTGATTCACTGCTTAGCCGGCGCGCACAGAGCCGGGACAACAGGTGAGGAGGGAGATCGGGAATGATATCATTCAACCCTTGGTTTACTCTGAACACCATTTCTTGCGGAGATGGTTTTGTTTTGTTTACCATCTTCTATCGCCGTTGATCTCTTCATCTGAATTTTCTTGTCGTGGCAGGGTGTGCATTGTTAATGCACTTTGGGGGTCTTGATACCAAAGCTGCCATAGCTGTCGCTAAGCGACTCCGGCCGGTGAGGGTCTGAGGGAGAGAATGAAATGATCTTGACACCCCACCTCTCCCCCCCCCAGGTGATTGACCCCATCGGAACTCTGCCAGAATTACTAAAGAAGATAGAAAAAGCAAACAAACTCAAATCTCCGAAGGAACGCTTTCCTATAGCTCACTTCGAATAGAATCGGAAGAATCTGTTGTGCCGACAATTTCTGGGGAAATATATCGACTTTTGCGATGGTGCGCAAACATGCAAAAAATCTCTTTTGGGTGAGAAAGAATAACTCTTTAGTCGCAAACCATTCGATTTTTTTTTGGTTCTAGAATGAAATCAAAGCAAAAAAAGAATGAATTCTTCCTTTCTACGAGGGTCGTCATTGATTCGTCAAGCACGGATTTGTTGCATCTTGGTGGTGATGATGTGAACAAGCTTCTGTTTTTCGGCTAGAGTTTTCTCTAGGTCTGCCTCCAGCTTCTTATGATCTTCTTCCATTTGCTGCCATCGCTGCCTGTAAATCTACTCGCAAGGCTCATGTTGGCAATTCAGGTTTTCGAAGTAACATACCACGATTTGATCTTGGATTTCTTTTTTGATGTTTTCGATCTCCGATTTCGATTTGCGAATCAGCTTTTCTTCTTCCTCTTTCAACATCGTTAGTTGACGTTTGATCTCTGACTTCTTCTTATTGAAACTCTTGAAAGATTTGTCGCACTCTTGTTGAGATACAGTCTGCCTTTCCTTCATCTGCGCAACTTCTTCAACGCAATTCTTTTTCAGGATTCCCAGATTGTGTTGAAACGAAGTCAACTCCTGGCTTATAAGCTCTTCAATTTTTGCTTGTTGGCTGTCAAATCGTTTCTTGAATGCTCTCTTCTTTCTAGCAGCTTCACGCGCCAAGTCTGCGTGTTCACATAACAAAGTGAGAAAGAAAGGCAATCAGCACATCCGCACATCAAAAATAATGATCATGAATACCTTCTTTCAGCAAGCTGGCAAATCCACTTGCATCATCCGGCCAATCACATCGGATATTGTCTGATTCAACCATCTCGAGTGGACTGCTGCACAAGCTATCGGACTTGCGCTTCCTCCCTTTTGTCGGCGCCTGCCAAATAGATTGTCCTTCCATAGAAGAAGCTTTCTTCTTCGGCTTTTCGTCCTTGCCTCCCATGATTGCCATGATGCTGTTCATGAGCTCCCGCTCATCTCCAGCGCTCCACCCGCTCGCTACTGCCGCCATCAAAACTTTTCTTGGCGCCTTTTCTCGGGCCACAAACTTTTTTATAACAATAGAATAGCAATAATAGTTTTAATTTCTTTTGTCTGCTAGGGGAAGGCGATACAAGTGTACCAAGGAAATGGCGATTTAAAATAATTTAAAATGTCTTTTTAAAATGCAGGATATTCTGACGATATTATTAAATGACTCGATAATACGACAGTCACCAATAAAGGTATTATTCAAAGTGCTTCTGGCACCTGCACGTACCATTTAATATAAAATTTTCGTACCCCATATGTGCACTTGGTACAATCGTCTTGGTCAAAGTGGGAGCTTTTAAAAGGGTACTGAGTTTTTGTTTCCAGGGCCGCATTCCGTGGTGCCGTCAAAGTGCGGCGAGGGGTCTAAAACACTTTTATATTGAAAGGTACATCAATATAAAATTGGTACTTTTGTACCGGGCCTTCTTCTAAAATTATATATAGACCGGGTTCGCCGAAGGAGCAAAGGAGGCCAGCATTTCCCAATCCGTTTACTACACGTCAAAAGGCAAATTTGAGCATTAAACTATATATTATAATAATATATTCCGAATATCAATTGCTATCAAGTTAAAAGTGACAATTAAATATGGGAGCCCGTATCGTGCTCACCTATTGACCTCCCATCTGAACCCTACCCTTCCCTCTTCCGCCCCTGTATCCCGCACCAGCCATCCCTCTCCCTCCCCCTCCTCCTTCCCCTCCTACAGTCCTCCCGCCCCCCCCCGACTCTCTTGCCCTACTCTCTGTTCTCTCTCGTCCCTCACTCACTCACCCGCCCGAGCATCTGGTCTCCCCCTTTCCTGTCCTACAACCATTTCCCTTCCTATACAGGTTACCCTCTTTCCCATATCCACTGATTCAAGATGGGTTGTGGAGCAAGTCAAGGTAGTTGATCTGCATGCCTGAAGCCATGTTGCTGACTCGAGCTTCGCAGTTGAGGAATCTTTCAATGGTGATGTAGACCTCTCTGCCCAAGACCAGAAGAACCTCGGAGCCGAGATCTCCAGCCTGGCTTCTCGTTCTGTGAAGAGCCTGAACGTAGGAAAGAACAAACTCTCGGACCTGCCCGTAGCTGTTTTCAGCCTCAAGAACCTTGAAGTCCTCAACTGCAGCGAGAACTTCCTTTCCGAACTCCCCTCCAACGTCGCTTGCTTCGCTGCTCTCACCGAGCTCGACCTCAACGACAACAAGATCAAGACGCTGCCCGAGGACATTGGGCGGTTCTTCCCGAGGCTGAGGAAGCTGCTCATGTACCAGAACGAGATCACTTCGCTGCCGGCGTCTCTTGGGGACCTGCAGGAGCTAGAGGAGCTCAACGTCTTCAACAACAAGTTGATCAAGATCCCGGGTTGTGTCGGCACTTTGTCGAGCCTGATAGAGCTCAACGTGGCTTCCAACAAGCTCAAGACGCTCCCGAGCCTGGACGGGCTGACAAACCTGCAGAGGCTGGCGGCTTTCGACAACAACATCGTCCTCCTGCCGACGCTGGAGAAGCTCAGCAAGATCAAGAAGCTCGAGCTCTACAGGAACCAACTCGACAGCCTCCCTCAGCTCGCAGACTACGAGGACTTGGAGGAGATCAATGTGTCGAGGAACCGGCTGACGAGCTTCCCTGAGAACCTTGAGAAGTGGGGCAACCTACAGATCTTCGAAGCCTCCAACAACCGGCTGGAAGCGCTGCCTCCCAGGCTGGGGGGCCTGACCCAACTCTGGAAGGTGATGCTCGGTCAGAACTCTCTCTGCAATCTGCCGGGGGAGCTGTTCGACGTGAGCATCAAGACCCTGGACATCTCGAAGAACAATTTCACCCAAGTCCCTGATGAAATGAGCAAGCTAACCTCACTGACGATCCTCACCCTGTCTGACAATCAGATCAAGTCCATCCCCAGCTTCCTTGTGGACCAGCTCACGAGCATCCGAAGGCTGGCGATCGAGGGGAACCCCATCGACCTGAGCGAGGAGGAGAACAAAGAGCGCAAGGATCAGCTGGTGAAGAGGTTCTCGACGAGCAAGGACATGAAGCTGATCGCATGAGGAGCTTGTGCAAGGGCTGAGGGGGGAATCGTCGACAAGGGGGTGATTGTTCTGTTTGATTCACGCAGACATGTAGGTTATTCTTGTTCTATAATATATAAACGTGATCTCGTCAATATCCGCTCTTGGTAAGATCAGCACAGAATCCTCCAAGTCAGCCGAGTAGCAAAGAGCTGTCACAAGGCGCTGTCAGCTCCCGATATGTGTTGAAGAGTATAGGAGGTAGAAGATCCTGAGGGCGAATATCACTTAGGACGACAAGAACGCTGAGGAGAAGGACGAGGATGAGGATGAGGATGAGGATGAGGATGAGGATGAGGATGAGGATGAGGTTGAGGAGGAAGTGACAACGGTTGATGTTGCAGAAGTTCAAGGCAGCACTGATCTCTGATAACTGAGTCCTCACCACAAAAGTTTCTATCTGAGACTGTCAAATGGTTCATCAGTGGAAGTGTATATCAGATCAGAGCAGCATTGATTTTGTTGCAGTAGACTCGAAGTAGAGAGTGCGTGAGGTTTTTCTTGTGTAAATTATCTTTTGTCTATTATGTACATTTTCCACTGCTCCTGCTGGCGCTGCTGCCACTTCTCCTCCTCCTCCTCCTCCTCCCCGCCTACAAATGCTTGCTCCTCGCGACAAAGCCTTGAACACTCGCTTAGTCGTTTAATGATTTATCCAACCCGGCCAGGCGTTCTCGACCAACATTCAAGACTAGAAAGATAAGCTGACCTTCCCACATCCTCCCGGAGTCCTGACTCGTCAGCTGCAGCGCTTGACTCGCCTCACCTCGTCTAAGATGAAGCACATGGCCTCTCCATCTTGCTCTTTGCCGCGGTTGTCATAATCAGAAACTCACGACTCAAACCTTCACCAAGCTTGTCAGACAAACAACAAGTCACAGAAGACAAGAACTGAAGATACCTGCCACGCAGCATCAAACGGTCCAAGCCTCCCCTTGGAATTCTACTCAGCTCCTCTCTTTCGAGTATCTGAGACCAGTCGTATGGGAGAGTACACTGAGCCAAACTGGAGTTGAGGCCATGAAGCATCTGGACGATGCCATGATGTGCAGAGGGTGAGGGTGTGCGGAGAGAGGATCATCGGAGACGAGAGGACAGCAGAGCCTCGGAGGGTGACGGAGGCTAGGAGCCTGCTAGCACTGCAGGGAGCCTCCGATCCTCGAGAGCATGACGGCAGTCACTGAGTGCAAACCGCCCAAGCTAGTCATGATGGTCAGCCTGTGTGCGCCCGGGCAGGTTTTCGGAACAAGTTCCGAAGTTCCTGGCAGCAATCGTTGTCGCTGAGCAAGTTGTGACAAGTTAAACTCCGAGGCTCACCGGTAGGCTAGCTGCTGGAGTCACTGAGTTGACCTCGGGCCTGCCCGGCGCAGGCTTTCAGTCTGGCGAGTCAGTAGAGCCTGAGAGCTCACTCAGTTGGTTTGAAAGTTCCGCTGAGTTCACCGTGACGGAGGCTGAGAGTCCGGTCCGACACCGAGTCGTTATCCGATCAGTGACAATGCGGCGGGCCGCCGGGCCGGCCGGCCCGGCCGGCCGCCGGTCCCACTGACACTGAGTAGGGCACCTGGATTCACTGATGAGTGATTATTATCTTCCCTGTAAAGGGTGAGTACCCCCCTTACGACTTTCAGAGAAGGGGGTCCTCAAGTTCGCTTCCCTTGGGATCCCAGTGCGGAACCCCTTCTGATCACACTTATGAGTAGGAAATATGTGGGGTGGGTGGTAATTATAGTGGGGTCAGGGGTGATTGAGAATAATAGGGTGCAAGGTTGTGGACCTCAACGGGGTCCCTCACGATGAGAAATGGGGGTAGGTACTCTAATTCATTTTCACTCTAAATTATTTGTACTGAAAACTACGAAAAGTATTATATGAGAAAATATTGAGCGATAATTATATCCAGCAATTGCGGTATCTGCGATAACTACTACAAATAAACATTTTGAAAAGTACCCACCACCGAAAAAGATTATTATTCATGAAGATACTTTCATGCAAGTGAGGCTGCGGCAAGGATAGGCGACTGCGATGCCAAGGGAGGAGGAGAAGGGTGCTATGGTAGTTGCAAACGATGAAGATGAAGATGTAGCGTCTGCAGACATGGTGTGAGTCTCGCAGTTGACACCATCGTTTTAGTTCAAATGTTCGACCCCGGTACCATGATGCTTTCGCGGGCCAACAAAGGGGAAACGAGGTAGATAGTTCTTGAGAATCGCAGAATGAGCGCGTAAGTTGACTGGGAATCAAATTGGGTTTCGTGTAGGAAAACATATGTACACCAGAAAAGAGAACCAAGTAACATGAAGTAACAGTTCAAGGCACTTGCCGAGCAAACTTTTCCTTGGTACTGATGCTGGCGTGTGAAGGGACGAAGCATTCGCTGCCGCTCAATATGTATTGATGATCAAAGATATGGAAGGAATCTTTGCAGACCTCATATGCAGGCCTCCACGGTATCTGATTTACCCAACCATCGGTCCATTCATTTAACGTTTCGCCACAACAGGAAGCGCTACTCCATTGAGGAGTTGGGGCCAGAAACATTTTGGCTCAATGGAGACCTGTACATCAGGAAGGACTTCCAGGCAGCGCGTCTTTTGTCCTTATTCGCACTGTATCTGACGAGCCAGAGCAGCTTAAGAACAGAAGCCAGATGAGTATTGCCTGCAGCCATTACTTTCCGGTTTGCAAGAAATCTGGTATCCCTTGCTTGCATGATTTCGAATGCGATTTTGTAGTCAACAGATAGCAGGTCAAGCCAAGAAGAGCATCCCTTGTGTCGTGTACCTGCACGGCAACAGCGGCTGCCGTCTGGAAGCAGATGAGCTAGCAGACGAGTAATTGCAGTGGAGGGATGGACTCGGAACTGAGTATTGTAACCCTTCCAGCTTTCTGAGCACAGGGATATCCTTCTTCAGGTGAGGTGTAAGAACGATCGAGGAGGGGCTGCTCACCGTCTCTGCAGCGTCGACTTTGCAGGATGCGGTGTATCCGACGGAAACATCGTGACGCTCGGGTATCGGGAGGTGCACGTCCATAACCTGAGGGGCCGAGGCAGCTGACCTCAAGTTGCAACAGAGAGAAGACTTGGAGGCGATCTTGGACTATCTCAAGGTTGATGTGGATGCAAGTCTCTCCCTTCCTCCTCTCCCCCTTCCCCCTCTTCCCCTCTCTCGTTCTCTCGTCACTCATGCGCTGATAGGATGATTCGTGCGTGTCCAATGTCGCACTGTACGGAAGGCAAGAGCAGCGATCGTCTGTGTTGCTGTTTTGACGTTGGGTGTAGGAGCATGGGAGCAGCCACTGCCCTGCTGGTGGCTTCGGACGATAGATACTATGCTTTCATCTCTTGCATGGTCTTGGACAGCTGCTACTGCTCCCTCAGACAGGTTCGATTGTGACCAGTCAGTTTCAAGGGCACCGATGGCTTCGACAGGTGCTTTTGGATCATGCATGCAAGTTCACAGGGCACATTCCGCTTCTCCCATACGAGGTCAACTCTTAACTCAGCGGTAACTCATTGATCGAAAGTCATCAGACTGTGGCGGACAGCGCTGTGGAAGTAGTTCGTTCGGCAGTTGAGGCCCGGGTAACTTCTCGATGCTTCATCTCCTTGCTCAGTCATGCTGATCCTTGTTCGACGCAGGCCGGATTTGACCTCGACACTCTCGACCTTCTCAAGGTGTAGCGTTGCAGCTTTAATGTCTTCCTGGACTCACACCTGATAGGTGGCCTCCCTCTGCCAAGCTCCAGTCCTGTTCGGGCATGCGAGCGAAGATCATCTAGTCAACGCAGCTCATTCCTACAGGTGGCTTGCTGTCCTGCTGGTTCCAACCTCCCTCCTGCTCTGACTGCCAGGGCCTTGGCCTCTCGACAGATTATATCGCGAGTACGGTGGCGAGAAGGACATCACCATCTTCAAGGGAGATCACAACAGCCCGCGGCCCCAAGACTTCACGAACAGGCTCGAGCCCTTTTTGGTTGATTTGGTTCGGCTTACCTCCCGCCTTTGCAGAGCTCGTGATTTTCTTGTCAAGAAGTTGAAGTCTGCAGAGACCGATTTCAATCAGATTCGAAAGGTGCACAAAATGCTCTGGTTCCATGTCATCCCTGTGACAATGAAGCAGAGGAAGAGGATCTTTCATCGCATGAAGTTCCATCTCTTCAAGAATTCTGCGTTAAAGGCCAAGAAGGAGCCTGTCTACAAACTTGGCGCGGTTGCGGTGATTGAGCTGCGTGGGAACCAGGACACGATCTGAACGCTTGTTGGCAGGCAAGAAGTGAATGTAACGGATCGACCACGAGCAAAGAGCAAAGTCAGGAGGTCCGAGAAATTAAGTTAGATGATCACACGAATTTCTTTCTGGTGTTGGTTGGCAGTATTGTCGCGGTCGTCGTCCTGTACGTGTTGAACTTTGGAAACATGGGGGTCGAGATGCACTACAGATACCTATGACGGTCTTGACAGAGACTGCAATCTTCATGCTTTGTACCATGTCTGTATTTTAGTGCGAAGTAAATCCAATTTTCTGGCGAGATGTGGGGAAGGTTGTAGTACACGAAGATGAAGAGGAGCATGGCAGGCAATCGCGAAATCACGGAAACAATCAAACAAAACCAGGAGCCGGGGAGAGGACAAGCTGCAAGTCAGACATATCCGTGGGTCAGGTAAGAGTTCCTTCGATACGCTGCTACAGTAGAGCGCAGATCTTGTAGCTCTCGCTGCCTCATGGCACGCTCCCCTTGCAGCCTTCAAGGAACTTTCAGAGCACCGCAAAGGCTGCCGGGCAGCGACCTGAGTCGATGCTCTCTCTCCTCTCGAAACTGGTTCTGGGACATGGTCAGCGACGACCCCAGGAACTCGACCACCGCTCGGATCTCCTGCAGTGACTTCGCTGCCTCGCTTGAGATTATCTTGGCCTTGCGCTCGACCTCAGCAGGGGAACAAAGTAGTCAGCCAGCAAGAGTTACCTTCCTGCTTGACTCTTCCGCTGTCTCTGCTCTGAGCTGCAACGCCCTTGCAGCGGCGACTATCCTGGCCTGCACTTCCACCGATCAGCGCAAGGTAGGGCAGGGAGAATCTTTTCCTCTTTCTCCCGCGAGAGCTCAACGACTTTGTGAACGTGCTCTTGCGACTTCTCGGACACTCTCCTCACGCGATCTTCGAGGTCAAGGATGTATACTCCGGCCTTGTTGTAGTCGGACGTCAGCGATTGCATTGACGCCGTCAACTTGGCGTTGATGACTCTCAGATCTCTGCAGTTGATGCACATGTCCGAGTGCATCGTATGGAGCGGGGGCGCTTTTCCCACGTACATGGGAAACTCTCTGCTGAACTTGAGGCCTCCGAGGTCAAACCATGGCTCGTTGATCTCAAATAGAGATCCGCGATCGGACCAGTAGTTCTTACCGAAGTTGAACTGCGCTGGCTTCGCATGCCTGTCATCATGATCCGGTCCCCCCCGCCCTGTAGAGTTGGGGTCTGGCATGTCGTGGTGCTTGCTGTCGGTGGCTAGGATCTGCTCAATGCTCTGCAGTCGCGTGCAGATCCTGTCGATATCAGCCCGCAACATGTTTGTATCTTCCATGGTTCGGTGTATTCGCCCGTCGAACACTACCTGAGGCTGCCTGCTCCCGCTCCCGGGCTGTCCTCCCTGTCTGCTGCTCCTGTTGAGCCCCCCGTCTCTGCTCGCGTCCATGTTCGCGTCCCTACCGCCCCCCAAAGCCTCCGGCGTCTGCATGGGCCGGCCTGCGCCCTTGCAAGTTGAGCGTCCCCGTGAAAGGCAGGAGAAAGAAAAAGTCAATCATATGTACCGTCCGGTCCGACACTGTGACTGACTCTGACTCTCACCAGGTCGGACCGCCGCCCGGTGGCGGCGGGGGCCGGGCCGGCCCGGGGCCCGGCACGGGCCAGGCACTGCGGCAGCCTAGCCTGTCCGGTCCGGTCCACGGGACCCGGGCACGGCACCCACGGCGTCACGGATCGCCGTTGGGCCTGTCCGGCAGTGTCAGGGTCAGGGCGCGGCCTCCTCGTTAACTTTGACTCCCGTAAAGGTTCAAGCCTCCTCGACTCTCCTGATTGTCCTCGTACTGATTTTTAACTTAACTTTGAGTGAAGGAAGCTTCAGTACTGCGGTATAGCCGCGGGCCGCCGCGGGGCCCGGACCCGGCCGGCCCGGCTTCTCGGAAGTTCACTGAACTTCCTCGGAGTCACCCGTCGGCCGGGCCGCTTCCGAAGTTTCGTGTTTGAATGAAATTTCAAACTCGCATTATAAGAAAACGAGGCGGGCCTGAGGAGAGGAGCACAATGGCGGCATGGGCGCGGGCGGACACGGAGGGCATGTTCGGAGGCGGCATGGAGCCAACGGTCGGGAGAGCAGACTCGGTGGCAGGTGAGCGACATGCAAGTGACCCATGGCAGAACGAGTAGAGGAAGAGGAAGGCAGGCCGGAGGAGCAGGAGGAGTGGTAGAGGCGGTGCGGTTGTTCTAGGGAGGGCGATGCGTTGGACGGGGAGGTGGCGCAGCGAGCGGGGATCGCGCGTGTCTTGTGCAAGAAAACGGAAAATGCGAAAATAACGATGATGAGATGATGTAGCATGTCAGTGACTCGCAGCTCTCTAGGCTACAACCCCGGTGCAAGAATATCACTGCGAGCCTCCCGCCCTGGCACCGCAAAAGCAGGTGGTGTCTGGCGCTGGAGGAGGAAGTCGTTGACTTGCTGTGCTCAGGGCCGCCTCCACGAAGACCGCCGTCCATCATGCCCGTGGTGAGGCCGCGGACTGCTGTCTCAAGTGCCCCGAAGCCAGCAGCGATCGGGCATTACTCCTTCCGCGTGGAGGAGAAGGCGTCTGTGCAGAGTGAGCTGAAAGTGCCGCCTGTTCTGCTCATGGGGAGGAGCAGCACAATGAGAAACTCATCGCAGAAGAATCAGCAGCGTGCTGAGCTCCTCAAGTACAAACTTCGTCCTGGGGCTCTGGAGGAGCTGGGGCTGGACGAGGAGGAGGGGGGAGAAGACTTCAGCGACGGCAAGAGCGTCTCCTCGACAGTGAAGTCCAGCACGAAGAACAGGATGTCGCCAGTTCCTGAGAGATACGAGATTGCTCCCTATGGCGGCAAGCGAGAGATCATGAGTCTGAAGCAGCAGATCATGGTTCCTGACATGTTGTGCTTCTTCAAGGACTGGGCTGACTGTTTGGCTGGCAGGAAACGGAGAGCGCGACATGGGATACGAAAGCACAGATTGACAACTTGAGGACCAAGACTCAACTGACGGCTGCTCTGGTGGAGGAGAAGGTCGGGCATGTGAAGCAGGCGAACAGCGTGCTGGACACGGAGCTGCAGGAGATCGAACGGCAGATCGACGAGCTGAAGAGGATCAGCAAGACGCAGGTGGAGGAGATCAAGACGCTAAGGGAGATGAACAGGAAGAAGGAGATGACGATAAATGACGACAAGAGGACGATGAGGGAGCTGGAGGAGAAGATCAGGGACTCTCAGGTCCTCAGTGACTCGGTCGACGTCCACAAGTCACCGGTGAGGAGCGAGGTCTCGAAGGAGAGCAAAGAGAAGGCCGTGCGGAGGAGCGAAGAGTTGCACGTGCAGGCAGAGACAGAGGAGTTTGATCTGAACTCCCTCTCCATCCCCTTCGAGCTGCAGAAGCTGGTCTCCCTGGATCATATCAGGAACGAGTACGACGGGAGGATCTACGGGGAGAGAGGGAAGGAAGAGGAGGAGGAGCAGAGCTATCATCCGAGCCAAGATTTCATTCCGGTCTCCTATCTTTCTCCTCCTCTGCTCTCCTTCCTCGCTTTCTCCATTCCTCCTCTCGTATCCCCTTCGCCCCTTCCCCTCGCTTCTCTCCTCCTGAACGATGTTGCAGATTCCCCCATGGCTGTCCAGCAGCAAGCCTCCTCCCGACTGGTCTGATCAGGCGGGATCGCGGGTAGCAAACTACCAGCCGGCTGTGTCCTCCCTCCCCGAGGGTCAGCTTTCCCTGAAGCTCGTCCACGGCTACAACGGAGAGTCGTCAGTCCGCTGCCTTCTTCTCACCCAGACGGGGAAGCTTGTCTACCCAGCCGCCTCCGTCTGTGTGATCCTCGACACGGTCAATCACGTCCAGGAACACTTCACGGAGCATGTGGATACTGTCATCCACCTTGTTGGACACCCCGGGGGCCTCGTAGTTGCCAGCAGCGACGCGGGGAAGCTAAACAACATCTGTATCTGGGACAGCGAGAGCAAGGAGGTGCAGTCTCGGTTGCAAGGGTTCCACCAGGGGCCCGTGCTGTGCATGTCCTTCTCCCATGACGGGAACATCCTCGCGACGTTGGGGAGGGAGGAAAGCCACATGCTGTGCCTGTGGGACTGGAGGAAAGAGACCAAGTTGCTCCATACGAGGTCGCACGTCAAGCCGGCCATGTCCCTGACGTTCTTCCCCAAGGACGACTACGTGGCCTGCTGCGGGATCGAGTTCTTGCGGGTGTGGAAGATCAAGCAGAGCAAGATGGAGCTGGTGCATAGCAGCGATCAGTTCAAGAAAGACAAGGCCATCCACTGCTGTGCCCTGTCGATGGTGCTGAGGTACGACGGCCGGCCGACGACTTGCCTGGTTGTTGGCAACGACGAAGGATCTCTGCTGGTCTGGTCTTACAACGAGAACGCGGAGGACGCTCTGCCACAAGACGCGAGGGATGAAACCGTCATCAAGCTCAGAGACACGGAGAGGAGGGCCCACGATGGAGCTATCCTCCTCCTGTGTCATCATGCCGGTACGCCCCCCCCTCCCGAGCCTCCTCGTTCCACTGACGTGTTGCACTTGTCAGCTTCCACTAAATCATCTTCTCCTCCTTCCTCCTTCTTCACCGGTGGCCTCGACGGCCGAGTCAGATGCTGGGAACCTCATACCGTCAAGGGGATTCAGCCTGTAATACCAAGACACCGTCTCCCTCTTGCTCTCATACGAGCTTTCATCTCCCGTCCTCTCCAACCCCCTCCCTCCCCTCCCATCCTTTCCCCTGCCGTCCTCTCCTCCTTCCTCCTTCCTCCTTCCTCCGTCCACTCCTTCCTCTCCATCTCCCCCTTCCTCCGTCCACTCCTTCCTCTCCACCTCCTCCTTCCTCTTCCCCCCCCTCCTGTTCTCCTTCTCCTCCTTCCCACGTGCTGACTCTGCTGCAGGTCTGGACTGTTTCCATGGACGAGGTGTCAGCTGCCATCTCTCCCACGTTCAAGTCGCACAAGTCATCCATCAGCGGGGTGACGTCTGGGAACAAACTCTACGTCGGGACCGTCCACAACGACATCTTCGAGTTCTCTCTGGGAGGAGGAGGAGCCCTTCCTTCCTTGAGCAGGAGCATCGTTCAAGGTCACTCCAACGGAAGCATCTTCAGCATGGACGTCCACCCGACCAAGAACCTCGTTGCTACTGTCGGAGGGGACAAGACCCTTCGGGTGTGGAGGATAGGAGGCAGCAGGTCCGTCCCCCGCATCATCATGCTCAGTCAGGAGGAGAAGGGTCCTTCCCCCTCGGCCGTCTCCTTCAGCCCGGACGGTGAGCACCTTGCCGTGGGCTTCGAGGACGGGAAAGTTTGGATCTTCGATTTCTCCCTCCAATTTGACAACATGCCAAACATGATATGGTCAGTGACAACTGCACCGCTTACTACTCTCCCTTCCCCTCTCTCTCTCCATCTCCTTGCTCCGCTATTGCTGCTGCTGCTGCTGCTGCTGCTGCTGCTGCTGCTGCTGCTGCTGCTGCTGCTGCTGCTCCTCCTCCTCCTCCTCCTCCTCCTCCTCCTCCATAGCTTACGGATGTGCTCGTAAGACTTGAAGATGTCACCACCTCCTCCTTTTGCACCTTCCCATCCTCATCTTCCTCCTCCTCCTCTTTTCCTTCCCTAACGTTGTGCAGGGAACCAGAGCCTTTACTGCTGAAGAACGAGGACGACAGCACAGTCAAGCTCTCCACACTTCCCAGTCCCATCACAGTGATCCGTTTCAGCCCGAGCAAGCCTTTCCTTGCCGTAGGCAGCAGCAACGGGAGGGTCACCGTCTTTCTTACTGAGAGCGATCAGAGCAGCTCCCTGTATCCAGCGAGGAAGCCCGTCAAGGCGCATACAGGGCACGTGCTCGCTATCGACTTCACAGAGGAGGGAGACGTTCTGCAGACGCAAGGAGCAGACAACCGGCTGCTCTACTGGCGTGCGGAGGCAAAACCAGCCTCTCCCTTCCTCTCGGTCTCGGAGGTGGACGGAGTGGGCGGGAGGAGGTGGAGCCAGTGGAGCAGCGGGATCGGGTGGGAGGTCGAGGGGATCAGCAGGATCGACTCTCTCTCCCTCGTCTCCACCTCCACCTCCATCTCCAAAGACGGCAAGGAGCTCCTGGCATGGTCGGACCATCGCCTCCGCCTCTACAGGTTCCCAGCTCGTCCTCCGGCGCTCTTCCGCTCCTACCTCGGCCACTCCTCCGTCCCTTGCGCCGCCAAGAGCAACTGGAACGACTCCTCCCTTGTCTCCGCCGGGTCTTCAGACCTCTGCGTGATCGAGTGGAAGTACAGGGAGAGGGCGGAGAAGGAGACTAAGACGCCGCCCTTGGTGGACCGCAAGGACAAGAGGAGGAGCTGGATGGAGGAGGAGATCGAGGGAATGGTCGTCAGCCTCTGCTTCGAAGACTCCTCAGGTATCGCCTCCTCCTCGTCCCTCCTCCTCAAGCTCTGGACCAACTTGCGGGATGCTCTGTGCGGCCTGCTGGGCGTCCCTCCCTCCAGGCTGCTCCTCTGCAACGCGTTGGGCCCGAAGCTCGAGCTGCTCGTTTGCCTCCTCCCACACGAGGAGGGGTGGGACCAGGAGCCGACGCCGCGTCGCCTCTTCGACCGGATGAGGAAGAACTTCGAGGACGGGGTCGTGTACAAGACCAGCACTGGCATCCCTTACCTCTCCTCCCCTCCCACTGTCCTGCAGACTCCTCGAGAAGAGGAGGACGAGTTCATGGGGATCCGGCCATGGCTGGGAACGATCGCTCCTCCTTCCGACTGGAGCACGGAGCACGGGTCGGTCTCTCTCGGTTTCCTGCCCCCCCTCCTTATCGAGCGGGAAGAGGGAGGATACACGGCTCGAGCTCGCATGCCCTCCATCCTGCCCGGCTTGTTCGAGTCGAAGCTCACGCTGGAGCGTGTGCACGGATTTCTCGGTCGCTCTCCCCCCCTCCTCGTCTACGTCGACAACAGTCGCCTCCTCTACCCTGTCGGGGCCATGCTTGTGCTGCATGATACGCGCTTCCGATCGCAGAGCTTCTTGCAAGGGCACGTCGGGGAGGTGACGTGCATGGCCGTATGCAAGAAGGAGGAGGCGGTGCTGGTGGCTACAGCAGAGAAGGGGCTTCACGCATGCATCAGGATATGGAACGTGGAGGACGGGAGGGAGCAACTGTGCCTCCGGGGGCTGGAGGAGGAAGGCGTTGTTTGCCTCTCCTTCCTCCTCCAAGACTACCTCGTCTCCGTCGCTGCCGACGAGTTTCACAGCGTCGCCGTGTGGGACGTCAGCAAGGGCTGCCTGCTGTGCAGGAGCGCCGGGGACATCAACAGGCTGTGGGGGCTGACCTGCTTCGTGAAGGAGACGCCGGCAGGTCAAAACTTCGTAACTGTCGGGGTTGACACCGTTCGCTTCTGGAAACTCAACGTGTCGCGGTCAAGTTGCTCCTTGTCAAGTAGGAAGGGGCTCTTCGGGAGCAAGGGAGGGAAGCAGACGCTGCTGTGTGTAGAGAGCATGCTCCTGGAGGAGAAGGAGGGTGGAGAGGACGGAAAGGATAGTTTCATCACTGTGTGCGGGTCAGAGAGCGGATCTCTCTTCGTGTGGAGGGAGAGGTCGCTGTGGTTGGACGGCAAGGCGCACGACGGTGCTGTACGCTCACTGTGCGTCTGCCAGGATCAACCTGAGAATTTCTTGAGCGGAGGGGAGGACGGGGTTGTGAAGATGTGGACTCTGAAGGACAGGAGCCTCGTCTCCGTCTTCCTCGTCGAGTGCAGGCGTCTGCTCCCTGCACTAGCGAGCTGCAGGCTGCTGTGCCTTGCTACCGTGGGAGGGGGAGGAACAAGACAGAGAGTTGCGATCGGGACCGATCGCCATGCGCTGTACGAGCTCGAACTTGACATGAAGGATGCAAAGAGGATCAAGATGGTGGTGGGCTCGTTCCAGGAGGTCAACTCCTCCCCCTCCTCCTCGGGCTGTGCCGCTCTCGCCGCCCACCCTCACTCCTCCTTCTTCGCAGCAGCAGGAGAGAACGGGACTTGCCGGCTGTGGGACCTGTCAGGGCACTCCCATATGGGCGAGATCGACCTCCAGCATGACTGCAAGGAGCTGGAGTTCCACCCGGGAGATTTGCAGCACCTGGCAGTGGGGCTGAGGAGGGGAGGAGTGAAGATTGTGCAGTATGCGCGAGGGGCAGGAGGAGCAGGAGCAGGTGCAGGAGCAGGAGCAGGAGCAGGAGCAGGAGCAGGAGCAGGAGCAGGAGCAGGAGCAGGAGCAGGAGCAGGAGCAGGAAGGTTCCTCCTATCCATGCTCTTCTCGCTCGAGCAGCGAACTTGTGGGGTCCGGAGGCTCAAGTACTCGCCCGACGGCGCCTACCTCGCCGTGGCGACAGAGGACAAGACTATTGACATCTATGTCGTAGCCCAGCAGTACTCCAGGTGGGGTGTGTGCAAGGGGCATGCTGACGAGGTCATCAACTTCGACTGGAGTGAGGACGGGTCCGTGATCAGGAGCAACGACCGGTGTTACAACCTCCTCTACTGGCGGGTGGATGCGATGAGGAGAGGTCTGATTGAGCCCTGCCGGTCCAAGGCAGAGTACTCCGACTCCTCCTGGGCGACTACCTCCTGCCCCCTCACCTGGTCCACCCAACATGTCGGGAAGATGTACGAGGCGGTCAGTCAGATCCAGGACCTTGACAGGTCAAGGAACGGCTCCCTGCTCGCTCTCGCTGACTCCTTCGGGTACCTGCGAGTCTTGAGCTTCCCGAGCATCGATAGGGGCAGGTGCCTGGCGTACCGTGCGCATGCCGGTGGCTGCGGGCATGTGGCTTTCACGTATGATGACAGGAGGGTACTGTCAGCGGGGGTTAGGGACGGGTGTGTCATGCAGTGGAAGGTGGAGCTGCTGCCAGCAGAGACGAGCTCGCAACTTGTCTCAGAGCAAGGGAGGAGGCAGATCATCAACTCGTTCAACGGGCCGGAGGAGGGAGCGATGGAGTTGGGGGAGGTGGCAGGAGGGATGGGAAGGGCGACAGCAGTGGAGGAGGAGGGAGAGGAGGATTCTCTCCTGACGTTCAAACCCTTCATGTCAGCCATCTTCCCTCCTCAGACAGGAGGCAAGCACGCTGTGTTCAAACCTGGGCAGGCGCCGGAGGAGGAGCTTGAGTTGGACTACATCCATGGCTGTCACTTTGAGGCGTCCTGCAGCAACCTGCTCGTCACCAGGCTCCTCCATGTCGTCTACTCCCTCGCCAACATCGCCATCGTGCACGACTCGTCCTCCTCCTCCCAACGGTTCTGCTGGGGACACACAGACAGGGTACTGAGCATGGCGCTGCATCCGGACCAGAGGCTCTTTGCGACGGGGCAGGCGGGGCCGGACCCCTTGGTGTTCATCTGGGACAGCGAGGAGGAGGAGGTGAAACAGGTGGAGTCGAGCAGAGTCAAGTCTGTCAGGCATGTCTGGCAACATGTCAGTAACCGAGTGGTGGACGTCAGCTCGCTCTGCTTCGCGTCCAACGGCCGATACCTTGTGGTCCTGGGCGGCGAGACGCAGGTGGCAGTCTGGGACTGGAGGGTTTCCTCCTTGGTTGCTTGCGCCTCTGGGGACCCGAACCCAACCTTCTGCTCGTTGGCGAACCCCAAGTTCCAAAACCATCATCATCATCATCAGCAGGAGCAGCACCAGCACCAGCACCAGCACCAGCACCAGGGAGAGGTCATGTTTGTCTCGTGCGGCTACCGGCACATCCTCTTCTGGACGATGCTGGGAGGGAGGTTGAGGAAGAGCTACGGAGACTTGTGCTCGAGGGGCCTCATCACCAATCACTACTCGCTCGAGTTTGTGCGCGACCTTCTCGTCTCGGGGACGGAGGAAGGCTACCTGTACATCTGGAAGGACAGCAAGTTGCTCAGTATCCACCATGCGCACTCAGGGCCGGTGCTCTCCCTCAGCAGCTCTTCACAAGGAGCAGGCGGCCCAGTGGTGGTGAGCGGAGGGGCAGACCGAGTTGTGAAGACCTGGAGGATCTTCGAGGACACGGAGGAGCTGGAGGCGACGAATGGCCAGGGGATCGCGATGGAGACGGTGACAAGGGGGATGACGACAGCAGCTCATCCAGAGTCCCTCGCGGTCCATGCGCTCCAGCTGCGGCTGGTCCCTCACGTGACGACCAACATGAGCCAGGAGGTCTGGAGGGTGGCGGTGGGGACGAGGCAGTCAGGCATCTTCCTTCTCACCCTCCCGTCGCTCATCTCCAACCTCAAGGAGGAAGTGCTCGAGTTCTACCAGGACAGCCTCAGCCTAAAGGTGTACAAGTCCGTCACCTACGACCTCTCCGACTCCTTCCTCCCTGCCGTCCAGTTCCTCAACGGAGGCCTCTCCTCCTCCGATCCCTCGAGCTTTGAAACCTCGCTCACCGCCCGCGCCATCGCCGCTAACCCCTGCAGCGAGAGCCAGTACGCCGTCGGGGACGCGGCAGGACGCGTGAGGGTATGGGACTCGTCGGCCAACACCTGCGTCAGCATCCTAGAGAGCAGGGAGAGCGAGGGGCGCGTGTTCAGCCTGGCCTACATGCCGCAGCCGGAGGACGCGAGGGACACATGGAGGGTCGTCGTGGGGCTCAAGGGGGGAGTTCAAATGTTCGACCAGAGCAGCGACGGTGATGACGTGGAGATGTTGCGGGAAGGGATCGGGAGCAAGGACGTTGTCAGCGCCCTCAAGTTCTCGCAGCTGTGAGTTTCTACTCCTTCCTTCTCCCTGTCCTCCTCTCCTTCCTCCTCTCTCTCCTCGGTTCCCTCCCCCTCCCCCCCCTGTCTCCCTCCTCCTTTCCCTCACCGCTCATCACCCTCGTGCTAATCCTTTCGCAGGTGGGAGCGAGAAGACGTTCTCATGTGCTACCTGGCCGTCGGTACCAGCAGAGGAAGCATCCTTCTCTTCGAGTGGAGCTTCGAGACCGAGAGGTTTACCAAGAGGTCCAAGCTCAGGGGTCACTCCGGCATCCTCCTCAACATCGACTTCTCCTCCGCCGACATGTCTGAGCCCTCGTACATGCGCAGCAACTGCACGCGGTTCGAGCTCAGGCACTGGGACCTCCGGTCCTTCCTCGAGGTCCGGTCGGCCGCTCCTCTCAGGGAAGAAGTTTGGTCCTCCTCCTCCTGCTCCCTCTCCTGGTCGGCGACGGGAATCCACCCCGAGCTCTACGAGGTCGTTCCTGCCGTCGACGCTTCCCCCGACAACAAGCTCTTGGTTGCTTCCGGCCCCGGCGGCGAGATCCAGCTCTACCGCTTCCCCTGCCTGCAGCACAGCAAGTGCAGCAGCGTCAAGTGCAGCAACGAGATCGCCTCCTGCATCAGGTTCGCTGCTCATGGTCAGTTCGCCTTGGCCTCTTTCCGGAACTCCCGCACCATCGCCCGGTTCCGCAAAGTTGTCCCGGTCCCAGCAGAGCTGGAGTGCTTCCTGATGCAGCAGCACGAGAGCAAGGGCTCGTCTGTCCTCCTGGGGGACCCAGGGGATGTGGAGGAGGTAGGGGCAGAGCTCCCAGAGGACAGGAACGTCACTGGCCTGACCTCCAAGAGCTTCAACAGCAGCGGCTTCGACGACTTCGACCCGTCGGAGCTGCAGAAAGCAGCTCGAATCACCGAGCTCAAGAGGAAGGGTATCCGGCCGCTGCACGTGCTGGGGGTCAAGGGCAGGAGGAAGGGCAACAGCGCGCACGTGACGAGCGCGGGAGAAGTGTTTTACAGCTCAGCCAACGTCGGGGTGATCCAGAGGTCGAAGAAGCAGCTCCTCCTCAATGGCCACGAGGGTCAGGTGGAGGCGGCTGCTGTCTCTGCGGACCGCAAGCTTCTCGCCACCAGCGACGACTCGCGCACAGGCAAGGTGCTGGTGTGGGAGGCGGCGTCGGCCATGGTCAAGGCAGAGCTCAAGGCGGAGCATGACGGCGGGTGTAGTCTGCTTGCCTTCTGTCCCCAGAGCAAGTACCTCGTCGGGATAGGAACGGACCTGGATCGCTCCATCTTCATATGGGACCTCCAGTCGAAGTCCCTGGCCGCTGCCTCCCCCGGGCCCCCGACGTCCATCCTCTCCATGACGTGGCTGGCAGACGGGGATGTGCCCTTCCTGATCACAGCAGGGGACAAGCACGTGAGCTGCTGGGCAGTGCAGGACAACTCGCTGTCAAGGGAGGAGCGGGTCCACTCGGTCCTGAACCGAACGATCCTGCAGCCGAGCACGATGAGACAGAGGCTGTCGCTGGTGCCCTCCCGGTCCTTGTGGAAGGAAGTGACAAGGCAGATGGTCTTCAGCGTCTGCCTGCTGGAGCCGACGGGCCAGGACAAGTTCAACAACTGGATCACCGGGCTGCAGGACGGAGGAGTGTGTCGGTGGGAGAGGAGGAGGGGCCGGGAGCATGGGGACTCGTGCGTGAGGAGGTACTTCCGCAACCTCCACGATGGCCCTGTGACGCAGCTGGTGAAGTTGAAGCAGCACTTGGCCAGCTGCTCCTGGGATGGGAAGGTCAAACTTTACGAGCCCTCGTCCTTCCTCAAAGACTACTCGGTGGTGAAGGAGATAAACGTCAACGGGATCATGCAGGGGGTCAAGGGGTACCGCCTGGGAACGTATGTCAAACTGATTGGAATGGACGTGGTTGTCAACGCCGAGCTCAAGGTCATTCGTTTCTTGTTGAAGACGCATGCGAACGAGGTCTTGGACCTGTCGGCCGATCAGAGCTCGTTTGAGGTGCAGTCCAAGGTGACGGTCACTGAAGGGCACTCGAGCTCTTCGATCCTCGCCCTGTCCACGCACTCGTGCTTCGATGTGTTCGCTACCGGAGGCGATGATGGAGTGATCAAGCTGTGGGATATCGGGACCCGTCAGTGCTTCTGCGCCACGAGCGTGAGGATGGTGGAGGAGGGGCTGGACGGGGCTATTACAAGCCTGTGCTGGCGGGGATCGCTGGCGGGGAAGCGGCAGGCTGACTTCTCCATCTCGAACATCCAAGGGGACGAGGTAGCTGTTGGCATGAGGACGGGGAGCCTGCTGATCGCGAGGTTCGACTCCGAGCTTGTCCAGCTGACGCGAGTCGCGCATGTCAAGTTCGACTCGGCCATTTCAGCCGTCAAGTTTGACCCCTCGGGGACGTACGTGGCAGTGGGGCTGCAAGACGGTTCGATCCGCCTGGTCCTGTCCGACGGCAAGTACCCTGTGGTAGGTCAGTGCGACGGCCACACTTGCGCTGCCGCCAGCATCGACTGGAGTGAGGACGGGGAGTACCTGGCGACTAGCAGCCAGACAGGAGAGCTCTTCTTCTGGGACATGAGGCTCAGGAGCAGCCGACCAACAGGAGGTGTACAGCAGTTCCGTCACGTCGACATCCCGATCAAACTCTACAGCAAGCGGTGGGCCTCGTTCACCAGCCTCCTCGGCTGGCCCATGGCAGGTCTCAGCCACCTAGCCGGCCGGGTGACGTCGGTCGATCGGTATGTGATAGACAGAGACAAGGCTCTTGCGCTCGTTGCCGTCAGTGACAAGTCCGGGAGGGTCAGCGTGTACCCGTACCCGTACCCCGAGGACATTCTCTCCTCCGCCAACTCTTACGAGGTCCTGGAGGCGCTTCACTCATCCCCAGTGACGGCCGTGCGCTTCACGAACTCTGGGAGGTATCTGGTGTCTGTCGGAGGAGACGACCTCTCAATCATGATATGGCAAGTCATGGATATCGGCGAGGATGAAGACAGCTCCAAGCAGCCGCAGTTCAAGAGCAGCTCCCACCCAGAGGACGAGGAAGACGATCTGTGAACGGAAGCCTCAACTAGAGGCTGCTGGCCCGAGCCACTCAGGCGCGGCCGCTGTCAGTGACAGAGTAACGCCGGCGTCCGAGCGAAGGATGATCGGCCCGGATCATTTCTGTGACGGTCACCGCCGGAGGCTCAGTGTAAATAGTTAGCACAAGTTCATGTTTTTAGCCCAGTATAAAATGTTGTCAGTGTTCTATTGACATCCTCAGTAAGCGTCCGGGGGCCCGCGGCCGCCGGGGCGGCGATCACTGCGATCGCCAGACGATTCCGTGACAACTCGGAGGCCCGGTCCGGTCCGTCCGGCGCCCCCGGGTCATCGGCCGCCGCCCGGCCGGGAGCTAGGCACTGAGATAGCACTGGGCCGGGCTTGCCACGGCCACTGGCCGCGCTCAGGCCTCAGGCCGGAGCAGTGGCGCGGCCGCGCGGCCGGGTGGTGACGGTTGGGTCGTAGGGGAGATGTGGGCTCAAAAATTGAGATAGAAAGAGCTGATAGGTAAAGAAGGGGTCGTTTTGTCCCTTCATTGGAGGGGTACTGGAATGTTAGAGGTAGTTGTAGTAGGGGTAGGGGTAAGTCGGGTAGCACAGAGTTGCACCCCACCAGGAAAACCCTCCACTAGCTCCTCATGTTTCTAAGTACCCCCATTATTCTGAACAAATTACGCAAAATGATACCCCTACTTTATTAACCCCACCTACCCATTTCCGATTTTTCTGTCTCGCACCCCTACTGATCGGGTTATGTACAACTCAATTCTGCCCCACCCTACCCCCTAAATCGAACCACGAACTATTGCCAATCACCGACCTCTCACGAGTCGGTACTAGCCTCAGATTACATTACCCCCGGTAGACTGTACCCTACCCACTATTTCCCAGCAAAATAACTAGGAAATAGCTACCCTGAACCCCATTAGATAGTATCACCACCCCTTAAGAATTGACACCACCCCAGCATATCCCTTGTGATCGCCAACCCTTCCCGCATCCTCCTCCACCAGTGCGAATTTTATCCCTTCCCTTACAGTCACCGTACCCACGAACTCAGCTGCGCCTCCCTTGCTGCCTTCATCGCCTCCACCGTCACCACTGTCTCCTCCTCCTCATCATCATCCTTTTCCTCCTTGCTTCTTCTTGGCATGTTCTGGTCTCTGCTTCGGCCTCGATCCTCACATGTTCGCTGCTCCTTGCTTTCAAGCTGCTCGGTTACTTTTCGCCTCCTGCCTCCTGCCTCCTGCCTCCTGTCTCACCTGCCTCCTGCCTCCTGCCTTGTCCTGATTTCAGTTGCGTTTCTCCTTTGTTGTCCGTTCATCCCACTTTATGCCCTTCAAACTCTGTGTCTTCCTCACCATGCTTTGAGATTTTTTTTCTTTTCTTCTCTGCATCTTTCTCGTCTTAGTTGTTTGTTAGATTCGAAGAAGCCAATGGAGATTTTTGCTGAAGGAGAAGTATTATCCAGAGGTCTAGAACAACCGTCAAGCATCCGACCGAAAGAACAAGTACTTCGTTTACAAACGCCGACGCTTCGATGACAAGCCTGCAGCAGACCATCGTTATTGTGGAAGACGACGATGTATGCGTGGAAGCGACGGATGATACGGTAGGGATCAGCTTCAGTGGAAGCAGCACTGATTCATTCGACAGCGCAATGCCCGAGATCTATCAAGACGCGTGAGAAGAAAGAGGAAACGAGGATTGATAGACATCGATGCATTACCGATGGAGCTTGGAAGTTCTCAAGTTGTCGATCTTACCAGCGATGACAACGTCAGAGCCAACGTAGCAACATCATCGCAGTCTAGTGTTCCGCCCTCCCCTGCTAAGCGAGAGGCGTCGACAGCAGGGGCTTCAGACGGGCCTGTTGTTGACAAAGACTCGTGTCCGATCTGTATGGAGAAGTTCAAATCTAAGGTTGCGACTAAGTGCGGGCACCTATTCTGTAACAAGTGCATTCGGAAATGGATATCAGAAGTTCACAGTGGACGGAAGTACGTCTCCTTCACCTGCTTCTTCTCTCAAGCTCACCTTTCCTCTAGGTGTCCTAAGTGTCGAAAGCGCGTCGGTGTGTCGGACTTGAGGCCAATCTATGAATGAACTTCTTGATTGGAGTTGACGGAAGTTGGTTGATTGTCAGATGACATGTACAGAAGATTCTTCGTTTCTTGGTAGGCTGCTTCAGTTGTTTCACTGCCATGATGGAGAGGACAAATCAAGTGCTGCTCCATCAAAATCAAGGATGCAAACTTGCTATCATTTGGTATAGCAACGCGATCTCTCACCGATCACGCAAGGTCTCACATTCAGGATCATACGCATGAAACAAATCAAGTGCTGCTCCATCAAAATCAAGCATGCAAACTTGCTATCATTTGGTAGAGCAATGCGATCTCTCGCCAAACACGCAAGGAAATGTATATTCGTGTGAGTGATGTCATAAACTGCTCATGAAACGACATGCTTGGTGTTGATTCAGCAGACGTTCTCCGTTTATTCTTTTTATCCTGCATTACACAGTGATGCCGAAATCAGCTAGAAACAAATGATCTGCGTCGAGAAACTGGGCAAGCGGCTTGATTTTTTGCAAGAGCGGCCAATCTTTTGAGAATTTCTACTTCCCAACGTACCACATCTCATCGTTATCCTTTCATGTATTTCTCAAGTTCAATTCGTTGGTTAACATGGACGTTGCGACATTCGCTGCACAAGACAAGGAGAACCCCTTCCCCCTTGGAACCCTGTGCTGCATTGAAAGCTGGTGCTTGGTAAACAAGCACTTGCTGCAACTGCTATTCCTACTATGGCCAACAGATCCTGAATTCTGCGATTATACAGTGTAGATTACAGAGGAAAGAGTTAACAACGGACATATGATGCGATCAGAGCAATGGTGTAGGCTATGATGTGTTTCAATTCGAAGGCATCAGAATGATGATAGCATGTCAAGCAACGATTGCGTCGCAACATCATCTGTAGAGGAAGACGATGAGGGTTCGAAACAAGCCTTGAGCTTTGAATCGAGAATGGGCTTCACAGTGACTTAGTTCAAGGAAGAAGGTTTTCAAAGTGGTTTTGTTTATTGCAGTCGTGTCGGCCCTTTGAATTTCATCGCACAAACTAGCAGAGCACAACATGAAGCTCAAAACTCGTGCGAAATTGTCACAAGAATCCGAGATTCGACTGCACTATCTCTGATACCTCCTCGCACTTGCATTGAGTCAGGGAAATCGCACAATAAAAGGATCTAAACCTAACGACACCCTGACGAGGCTCTCATTGACAAAAGATTTCACACTTAGAACTAAAACGCTTTCTCATTTGCTCAATGCGTTTCTGAAGATAACGCTGAAGGCAATGCTACGTTCATCAGATCAACATCACCACGAAACACAGTCATGAAGCTGCCTTCTCCGCGTCCTTCACGTTTCTCGTCTCTGGATAATTCTAATTGAGTCAATTGAGCTAATTGAGCTGACTGAGCTGACTGAGCTGACTGAGCTGACTGAGCTCAGCCATGATGCTCTCTTTCCGCAACAGATAGTTTCCTGGTAATTCAGTGCACACATCTACAACTTCTTGCTTCTCGAAATCAAGTCACCCGACAATGTAGGCAAACAAGGTTGCCAACACATTAAAACACCAGGATGTTGCAGGTACATTACGGTGATGGCAGTTATCTTTGCTAAGGTAGTATACAAGCTTCTCCTTCTCCCCCTCCCCCTCCTCCTCCTTCTCACGCAGCTGCCCATTCCCCTGCCCCTGTTCGTACAGTTCGCATTTGCTTTTCGAAAACTCTCCTTTTGGAGACCTTTAACCCGGAGGCCAAGGGGTCAACCCCTACCTAAATTCATTAAGTGACCCCCTACCCTTTATGCTACTTTTGTACCCCCACCCACAAATTTCCAGTCCATTTCTTTGCTTTTCATTGGATTCCGATGTACCCTACCCATGTATTTCCTTTTTGAGACTACCCACCCTAGTGGATGGTCGTTTACAAACGACCATATAAAGTTCTCAGAACCATTTTACTACAATGCACCCCTACCCTCAAAGAGCTCCTGCAACTAATTGTGCCTGATCAAAAGGTGGTAGTTCGAGGTATCTACAAGGGGTACTTTTTCACCCACCCCCTGATATCCTATCCAATTTTTTGAATTTTTGATAAATTTCCCGAGGCTATAAAAACAATTTTAAAAGAGGCTACCGTCCTGTACCTCCAGCAACGGTTCCGTTCGAGGGTTACCTGCAGGGTAAAGGTAACAATCTTAGACTACCGGTACATCTCTGTGTAAAATAACCATAAAGTATATGGTGGGTAGTCACGGATCCTGCCGGTTGCGGGGTGGGGGTGGGGGATCTGATCGTCTGCTCCTGCTCCTCCATCTCCACCCCCAAACCCCACCTGCTCGTGGACGACCGGACCCCCACCCCCCTAAAAAAGCAGTAAAACGAAACGAATGGAATGGCTTCTTGAGCACACTACCACCTTTCGTCTGTATCCCTCTTTCTCTACTGCATGACATAGGTTCATATGGAAAATATCCTTTGTCTCTATTAGACTTTTACCTACCTTGAGCCTTTCAGATTTTCATTCGTCATCCATTCGAGAGTTGGGTCTGTTTTTTTGGTCACACGTGTATGGAATCTCCACCCCACCCCCTTTGCATCCCGTCGGACAGCACGTCTCAATACCCTACCTCCAATGCACCCTACCCTCGACTTCCTCAATTAAACACCCTTACCCCAATAAAGTCTTCATGTACCCCTGTGTACATATAAGATTTATTATATGAAGAACCCGTATCTTCGACTTTTGTCGACAGGAGCTTTGACCCCCCACCCCCTCCAAAGATCGGACCCCACCCCCAATATATGGGTTCTCCGCAAACTCGAAGAAAAACTTCCATCGTGGTTTGACCGGACTGCAGCGTGTACCCCTTTCCACCCCATCCCGCCACTCAAGGCTACCCCACCCCTTTCCCTTAAGTCCCTTCCTTTTTCAACTTTAGCAGGGCTTTGTACCTGAACCCCTTCAACTGGAGTTTACCCCATTCCCACTACCCCCATTTCAAACTAATTTAGTACCGGTTCAAATACTACCCACCAGGACTAAAAAAGAACCCTACCCCCATAATCTCCATAAGATTTTTGTTGATCCACCCCACCCCCTAAGTTCCCACCCTTTATATTCCCTTCCTGGTAGCTTCCCGCCCCTCAGCCTCCTCCTCCCTTCCTTCCCGTCCCCTTCTGCTTGGGTGGTTTCGTGCAGGAACCCCGCCTACCCTTGCTCCAGCTTTCATCTCTTTCTCTTCCATCCCGAATAATCTCCTCTTCTCAGCAGCCCCTGGCCTTAGTTCTTTGTATGCTTCCCCGATCCCAGGAAAACGCACGAGTTCGGATCTTTGTGAGGTTTTCAGAATTTGTTCGTATGCTCAACCACGACTGTTGTCAAGGCTGAGGATTGAACACCTGTGATAACTTTACCCTGTTGAATATTGGCATCAAAGGAATTCCCAAGGTTGAACCGAGACTGACTGTCGTTTTGAGGAGTTCTGTTAGCTTCGACTACATTTACGGAGGGCTTTTCTCTGGTTGATTTTTTTTGAGGCATCCAAGGCAAATCAAGATGAAAGATCGCCTGTTTCTGGATGAACTGGTTGATGGCAGCCCATTTACACACCCGGAGGTTGCAATTTTGACCCAGTCCCTGCTGCTACTTCTGCAACCCCTTCACGCGAGGCAGCAGTGTCACAAGCAGATTGGCCCTCACACTCTTTGGATTGAGGCCGATTGCGACGAGAGCGCAAACCTGCACCTTTGCGATCCCGGGGAGTGCCATCCATCCCACCGTCGCTGTGTCTGCCGTCCCCCAGGAAGCGACGATGAAGATCACGTGTGGAGCACGAGAGATGATGTATGGCAAGTGGGATACACAATGTTGCAGCTGCTGATGGGAAAGACCTGTCATCGCTGCATTGACACACCGAGATCATTGCTGGCAGACGATGGAGAACTTCCGATTCTTCCCGCTGGGTTGTCACTGGATTGTATTGACTTTCTCATGGACTGCCTCCATCCTGATCCATCGGAACGTCCTTCAGTGGGAGAGCTTTTGGATCATAGCTTTCTATCCTGCTCAGATGGTGGAATTGATGACGTGATGATTTCGATGAGCTCGATGCAGCTTCAGAATACAGAAAGAAAACCAGAAGGCCGCTGCAGGCCGCTTGCAGTCAAAGCATTGCGCTCAACGAAGCATGTGAAATTCGTTTCTCCTTCACATACGGCTCGATGCAGGGAATGTCTCAAATGCGATGTCGATGTGGAAGAATTTCGAAGTAGCAAACTTTGTCTCTGCGCTTGCGACGGTTCGGATCTGTCGCCGAAGTCAGCTGCTCCTACCAAGCGTCAATCCTCTGGACATAACTGGGACGAACCTGAAGTGCTAAAAAGAATTCGTTTGATGGATCAAAATCCAGTCTGACGGGATTTGCATGCTGGATTGTTATTCGTTGATTGATTTTGGTTTTTTTCCAAGTTTTTCCTGTACTTGTACTTGGGAATCGCAAGCATTCCCTAATCTGTATCATTAGCTCATCTTCGATGGAAGTAAATAACTTGACATTGAAACACTTGCGCACTTCTCTTCGAAGTCATCTCACCTCATCTCATTGTATGTTCTCACATGACGTCAGGGCTCAACTCGAACTTGTTTGCTTCCCAAATCACAAGTTCGTTACTACTTTCGCTTTCAAGCCTCCACTACCCCATTGACAGCACCCTACCCTACCTCCTCTCCGTGAAAGTACCCGTCATTTGCTATTGCAACAGCCAGCAAAAACCACCCCTACCCCAAATTAACCTGTAACCTACCCCTGACCCCCTGCCACTTTCTCCCATTTCACGGCTAGGAAGGATGACGATGGTTGGAGGGCGGCGTCTTGGTATGGAGACTCATCAGCTCCGGGCATGGCTATCAGCAGGATTCCCCATGATCTTTCCTCCTCCCAGCCATGGTGAGGACCTTTGCCCGTGCGCGTTCCTTCTTGCTGTCCTCCTTAGGCTAGTAGAAGCGAACCAACGTGTAGTGGAGAGGCTACTGACATGTGGATGGGTTTGCAGACGAGCAATGGCGACAGCTGGGACTCTGGTCAATGATAGTTGCTGCTGGTGTTGGAGTGCTGTCGTTCCTTGTAGCACGCCGGAAGAGCTTTGGTACAGCCAAAAGAGATGTATCGATGACCGTGCATGTTGCAGTGAACACAAACTGAAGCTTTGCTCTCTGACAGGACACAGACCACACAGCGATGAATGGAAAATCGAGCCAGCGTTCCGAGACGAACGAGGGCAGGGATGATGTGTTTGCGCAGGATGATAGACCCCAAGAGGAGTTTGACGACGACGAGTGGGAGGTGATGTATTTTCTCTTGACATTGTACAATGATCCATGCTGAGTTTGACATGACAGATCCCCGCATCTGCAAACTTAGGAGAATCTGATAGACAAAGACATGATGGAGGTAAATTCTCTCCTATGATTCGGAGTTTTTCTGATCCTTGGCATGTGTATTAAGCAGGATTGACGGCCTCTGTTGTGTTTGTTGACCAACAATGATTGTTTATTAGCTTCGGCATCAGCTTTGGCATTCAGTTTGCCTTCAAGACACTTCTCACACTGATGACGCCTTTCTTTGCGACATCAGATGCATGTCTTTTCTCCTTCTTTTCTCCTGTTTGTCATGAGATGTATAGCTACGGTACCATCGAGTTTGCGGCATTTTAAGCCTGTGTTTGAAAATGATTTCTGAGGAACAATGAGGTCCGGTGTTGTCTTGTGTTCATGCTACACACATGCGGGTCATGCCATATCGTAGCTCTCACCTTTCCTTCACCAGTTTGCGGATACCAACTGTCAATTCAGGTTTCACTGACGGACCCAACTCAGTCGGTCAGGGAACATGTGACCCGCTCTCGGCACCAGGATCGGGCCGATGGCAAGTTAGAGTCAAAGTCGTCAGGTTTTCTTTCAGTCATTTACTCGGGCAAGTCAAAGGCTCATAGTAGTCAGTCACTAGGCCCGAGGGGCCGCGTTGTAGCCTTCCAGGGTCACACATGCCCGCCTGTGGCGCTCGAGCGACTGACGGGAATCGTTGGGGAGTCAAGGAGGTGCAGATGCGCTGCCAGGGGCTAGCAAGGCATCCATTTCTTTCTTGATCCTCTTGACTTGCAGCGGTTTCAACCCTAGACCGCCGTCCTTGATGCTGCTCTTGAGGTCGACGTCGTCCAGAGACAGAAAAGTCTTCCCGTCCACCCCGTTGGCTAGCACAGCCTCAGCTGCTTCGAAGAAGGAGCAGCTGCGAAAGATCTCGCACACTTCCTGCACTGAGAGTTGTTCGACCCTCTTGCCTGCTGCCCCTCTGCTGGGCCCAGTCATACTCGACGCCAGTTCGATCTCAGCGAACGCAACGGCGAGCTCGTCATGAAACTCTTTCGCGCTCGGTTGCCGTCGCTCTTGGTCCTTCTCCATGGCCCTTTGGATCACGCGCTGAAAAGCTGCTGGCGCGAGGTCCAGCGGCAGCTCCGAGACGGACTTGTTGAGGATAGCGTGAAGCATCCTGGTCTCGTCGGCTTTGCTCTGAATCATGCTGCTGGACCGCCGTCGGGAGGAGTTTGCTGACCCATCGTGCGACGCGGGTTGGAAGGGAGTCACTCCCGCTATGATCTCATAGCAGATCACTCCCATCGCCCACACGTCACTCCGGAGGCCTATGGAGCTCGTGTGGCCCTCGAGCTGCTCGGGACTCATGTACATCACCGTGCCGATGACGCTCTTGGTCGAGGTGACGGTCATGTTGGCGTCCAGTTGTTTGGAGAGTCCGAAGTCAACGATGACGACGTTGCCGGTGACATCGTCGATCATGATGTTCTTGGGTTTGAGGTCTCGATGAGCGATGTTGAGGCTGTGCACAGCAGACATGCCCTGTGCTAGCTGTAGCATCATATTCTTCGATTCTTGAGAGTTACCTCTCCCCGCCCGTCCAGCCATTCATCCAATGATTTTCCTTCCACGAACTCCATGAGGAGGACTAGGTGGTGATCGAGGTAGTGGCTGCCAAAGAACCGAACGACGTTGGGATGATTGACAGCCAAAAGTTTTTCAAGGATTATTGCCTCACGGTCGTTTCGATTCACATCTGACACTTGTTCGCAGATCTTCAATGCGTACTTGTCATTTGCCACCATGCCTTCTTTGAGCGCTTCAAACACTGTGCCCATCCCACCTGAGCCTGCCTTGGATTGAATCAAGTAAGTCTCTCCGTTGCTCAGCTTCACTCTTTGCGGCAGATTGTCAAGGTCGCTGATACTAACCATTTGTATTATACAGTCCCTCACGATGTTGGCGACCTCAGACATTGTCGCTGCATTCTCCGCCTTTGTCTTGATTTCATGGAATTGATTGGCAACTTCTCTGAACTGGTTATGCACGGCTTCCATGGATACCAACAGATCATCGACGTTGGAGTCCAAGGGGACATCTTGGCCGATGGTTCTTATTTGTTCAATCAAGGCATCTCTCTCAGCCTCAAGAAACTCATCGATCAAGAGCTGCAAGGAGCGTCTCACAGACTGCCATCTTGATTCGAACTCCTCCGCATCGATTTCTTTGAGTTGCAGGAAACTCGAATGTGCGAGTTCACGTCGCTCTCTGCTCAGGTTTTCAATCGCATCCTTACAACAATGAATCTCATCAACATAGCCAGGTTTGACAACCAGAAGAAACGTCAAGAGTGAAGCGTCCCAGTCCTCAACTGGTCTGGTCAAGAGATCTTTGATCAGAGCTTTCCCAAGTCTTCGCTGAGTGAAGTCGTCCATCTCCCTTGCAATCTCCGAGCCAGACTCGGCACTCCATACTCCTGCGCCAGACTTCATGTAGCTCTGCTGCAGCACCTTTGTCAAGACCTCTCTTCCGAATTCAAGCAAGAGCTTGCAGAAGCGCTTGAAGTTGTCTTTTGGGTTGACTTCTGCCTTCTCTTCCGGACGAGTATCACTTTTTTCTCCGTGTGAGTCATGAACATTTTCATCAGAACTCAACGAGCTTTCAGATTTATCCCTGTCGTCTGAGGAAAGGGGACATAGCTGCTCAAAGGGAGAAGATTTGACGCTCGCTTCACTCGTGCTGCTGACGGATCTGAGAATGTCGAGGATCTTCTCACCCTTCCTCTTCAGGTCCTCATGCTCTTTCATGGCTTGTTCCACCGCCTTCACTGCTCCTGCTGTCTTGATCCTTTTCTTGTTCTCCTCGTTGTTGTACGACAGGTTCCTCAATGCCCAGAATCCTTCCTTCTGTACATCTTCATCCTTTCCGTGCCTCCTCATCCCTCTTACCACTGCTTCGATCCCTCCTGCCGTCCTGATCTTCTCTTTGTTGTCGTTGTCAAAAGCAAGGTTACCGAGGGCATGCGCTGCCTGCTCCTGTACATCAGACTCATCCAAGTGCTTGCACATGGCCTTCACAATCGCCTCGATGCCTCCTGCCTCTCTGATCCTCTTGCTGTTCTGATTGTTGCGATCTGACAGAATGCGCATCAGGCGACATCCGTTCTCCTGGATTTCTTCATCCTCCAAATTGTTCGACATCCCCCGTACAACCGCCTCGATGCCTCCTGACTCCCTCATCTTCTTCTTGCATTCATCATCGTCTTCCAAAAGATTGCGCAATGCCCAGAAACACTCTTCCTGTATATCATGATCATTGGAGTGCTTCGTCATACTCTTGACGAACGCCTCGATCCCCCCAGCCGCTCTTATCTTCTGCTTTGTTTGGAGATCTCTTCCTGACAAGTCCCGTAATGTACAGCATCCTTCATACTGCACGTCACGATTTCCCTCATGCTTGCTCATGCCTTTTACCATGGCTTCTATTCCTCCTGCCTCCCGGATCTTGTTGCTGTTCGGTTCGTGTTCCAACAGGTGGCCCAGTACGCAGCAACCGGATTCTTGCACCCCTGCATGATCTTGGTGCTTGATCATTCCTTTCACAATTACCACAATCCCTCCCACTTCCCCAACCTTCTTGCTGTTTTGCTTGTTGTTGTATGAAATGCTGCTGAGTAGTTGCAACCCTTGTAACTGAATTCCCAGGTGTTCACCATTATTTGCCATCGCTTTCACCGAAGCTTCGATCCCACCAGCCTCTCTCAGCCTCTTGTTGTTCTTGGTATTGTTACAAGACAGGCTCCACAATGCACAGCACCCTATTTCTTGGATTTGAACCTGACTCTCATGCTTTGTCATTCCGTTCACTACAGCTTGTATCCCTCCTGCATTCCCGATCTCCTCACAGTTTGCCGGCTGTCGCGAACCATGTCGAAGCAGCCTGATGGCCATCTCTTGCACTTTCACATCGGAGATGCACTGACCCATGACCTTGATCGTCGCTTTGAAAGCTCCTGCCTGCGACATCTCTTTGTATGTAGTCATCAGTTCATTCTTGCGAGCCTGCGAGAGCGCCTCCCAGCTTTCCTTGTCGCCGATGTCTTGCAACCTGACCCTGAGCGTCTCTTCGATCTCAGTTCCGCTCCTCTTCTCCTTCTCCATCTCCTCCACAAACGCTTTCCAGCTCCTCGTTGCCATCGTCGCCGATCGCACGCTGGGAGTCAGGCTATTCTTGTTTCAAGTTTGCCGAGGGGTTCCAAATTCCAGCAGACTTTCAGTCTTCTGTTTTAAATTGTCAAAGGAGCTCTTGGTTTAATTTTGAACTTGGAATTTTTTCGAGCTAGGAAACCGTGAAAAAAAAAAACCGGTTCGCCGGCACTGCGGCAAGCGGCTGAGCACCATCGGACTTTGCCGAGTAAAGGATTGTCGTCCGATCGGGCCCCGCGCCAGGCTCCCGGCTACCGTACCGTACCCGGTAGTACGCCGCCCGGCCGAGGCTGAGGCGTACGGTCCGATCGGAGATCGGTCACCAGTGGTGCCGTGTGCGCGGCGCGGCGGTCGGAACTGCCAGTCTCAGCGGCGGCAGTCACGGTGCTCGGGCGGCGGAACTTCAGAATGTACGGTACTAGGTGACGGAGCCCCAACTTGAAGGTCAGTGGCGGGAGTCGCCGTTTGGGCCTGTGATCATCGGATGACTCGGCGTCGGAACTTGACTTCGGAAACGGCGCGGGCCCCGGCGGGTGACGGTCACAGTGACGGTACGACGGTGCGGCGGCGGTTTGGCCTCGGCAGTGGCCGCACCCCCGCCGCGAACTGAGATCACCGTACCGTCTTGGCAACTTGCAACTCAGTGAAGTCCGACCGGGCCGCTTGGCAGCCGTGTATACCGGGCCCGTACCGTACCGCCGATACTGTAACGGCGTGGCCGGCGGTCCGAACCCGGGGTGTCCGATCCCCGCCGGAGTCACGGCACGGTGGTCCACTGAGCGGGCCCGGGGCTCGCACGCACCGCCGGTTAGGCTGCCGCGCCAAATTCCGTACTCGCCGAACTTGGAAACTTGTGGTCGGACAGGCTGGGTTGAACTTACTGTCGGTGATATGTAACTGCTATGCAGTGATACTACCGGGCCCGCCGGGCCCGGTGACCCCCCCGGGCCCGGCTCACGCCCGGCGCCCGGGGCGGCCCAGGCCGGCGGCACGCGGCCGCCGCCGCTCAGCCTGCTCGGAGGCCGGGCCGGCCGGGAGGCCGGGCGCGACTCGGTCCGATCGGACGCCGGCGCGTCACGGGTTCCGAAGTTCACTACTTGAACTTGAACCTTTCCTTAGGGTCGCAGATCGTCAGGGGTTGCAGGGGAAGTCGAAGGCGAAGGCGCTTGATGATGCGGATGATGGGCGCGATGGTCGGTCGCGCCATGGGCCTGTGCTTGCTGGCTCTGATGGCGATGCCGAGGGGAGACAGTGCGGCGACGATGGTGGACAGCATGCCAAGGTCAGGCGCCATGCTGTGGATTCAAAGTTTAAGCCCAGTCGCGAGTCCTCGTCGGTGCGACATGCAAGGTAGAGAAGACCCGGCGAGGAGAGTAGGGAGGAGCCGGTTGCATGCAGGCACGAGATTGCTAGAGAGCAGCCATGACGGGAGGAGGAGCGGACTGATCAAGGCGTTCGAGGGATGGTTGAAAGGCAAGGGGATCATACGAGAAGAGAGCAAAGTCTGCCTCGAGAGCACGGAGTCATGTGAGTAGGGCCAGCACAGCTCGTGACTTCCACATGCTTCTGCTCACTCGCGCTACTGCTTGCTAGGTGGTCTGGGGTTGTTCTGCCGCGAGGACGTCAAGGCGGGAGACCTGCTCTTGTCGCTCCCAGCGCTGGAGTTCATGAGCAACAAGCTTGAGAGCAGCTCCTTGCAAGCAAGGCCTTCCTTCCTGAGCTTCATCAGGCAGACAGACCAGGTGTATATCCTCCTTGGCCATGCGCTTGCGGCTGACGTGCTCTGAGGTGCTCTCTGCCATGTCGTGGGAGAGGAGGAGATCAGGGAACGCGGCGTTGGCGCTGCAGCTTCTGCTGCATCGGAACCTCGGAGGGGAGTCAGAGTTCAAACCGTACATCGACCTGCTGCCGGAGTATCATGACTATGTACGCTGCTGTTCCGTCCCCATCATCCTCCCTGCTGCTCCGTCCTCGTTCTCCTCCTCCCTGCTGCTCCTCCCCGCTCCTACTGCTCCGTCCTTCACTCCTCCTGCTGCTCCGCCCGATCCTCCTCCTGCCTTGGGTGACTTTGGTTGGACCGGGCACAGGAGATGACGTGGCTATGGTCTGTCGAAGAGCAGCAGGACCTTCTGTCCGGGAAGATCCTCAAGGACTCGATGAGCATCACCTCACAGATCGAGCGGGAGCATCATACCATCAAGGTCAGCCGGCAGTCGACATGTCCTGTCTGACTAGTCGTACCAGGAGGTTCTGGGTAGATTCCAGGATTGTGCAGAGTTTGGGGAGTTTTCTCTTGAAAGGTGAAGTGAGTTGGTTTGAAGGGATTCAGCTGATTGTATGGAAGTTACAAGTGGGCGCAAGCAACCATCATGTCCAGAGCGTTCGACCTTGACGAGGGGCAGGAGACGGCAAGACGTCAAGGCGAACAAAACCTGCTGCTGGTTCCGCTCTGCGACATGGTGAATCACTCACCGGTGAGAGCGAAGGACTGGTAGGACTTGTGGTCATGGCGTTAGTGGAGATGTCGATGAAGGGATGGAAGCGGAGGTCACGATGAGAAAGAGGATGGAGATGATGAAATCGCAACAACGATGATGATGACTACGATCAGCAAGAGGGTGAAGGAAGATGGTTTGAATGTGACTTTCAGGACGCCTCTTTCTCCATTGACTGCGATGCTGCTGGCAACGTGAACTTGTTTGCCTCGGAGAACTACAAGGCCGGCCAGGTCTGCATGGGCACTTGCGGTGGAATGTAAGAGGAGGAGAGATGAAACTTGTTTAGGAGGTGCACATCAACTACGGCTCCTCCTCCAATGAGCAACTGCTGCTGTGAGCTCTTGCCTGGGACATGAAGTCGGTGCTGGACCCATGAGAATGCTGCAGGTCGTTTGGATTCGTGCTCGAGGGAGGATGGCAAGCTCAGGAGACCGAGGTGGGTATGCCAAGAGGAGGAGGAGGAGGAAGAAAAATGGAGGAGGAGGAGGAGGAGGAGGGAGAAGGAGGAGGGAGGAGGAGGAGGAGGAGGAGGAGGAGGAGGGAGGGGAAGGAGGAGGAGGAGGAGGAGGAGGAGGAGGAGGAGGAGGAGGAGGAGGAGGAGGATACCAAGTCACACTCTCCGTCCAGATAACTCTGGAGGTGCCGCAAGACGTGGAGGGGTTTGAGATCAAGAGGAATCTTCTATTCAATGGCGGGCTCCCCTCAGCATGGCAGCTGGTCCTCCCTGTCCCCTTCCATGACTCCCAGCAGCCGCACAGCAGGGAGTTCAGCCAGCAGCGAACGATGAGCCAGGTGAGGGAAGCGCTGCCCTTTGCTCGGCTGGCGGTTCTCCAGGGAGAGGACGTCTTCGACTTTCTCGCGTCGCTGCAGACTCTCTCGCAAGGGAAGGGCAACTTCAACCCCCTCGCGCTCCTCCAACGTCCGTTGAGCAGGTCAGCACGATTATTACCTACGTGATTCCTGACATGCAAGTCTGTACCACCTGATATCTCTCTGTTTGTATGATCCCTTTTGTTTTCTGTCTGGCCGTTGGTCCATGCATGTATACATGTATGTCTCGCTCACTTTCTGCTCGTCTTGTCAGTTTCAACGAGGGCCTGGCTGTTCGCTTCATCCTCGATCAGTGTCATCGAGCGTCCTCTTGCCTGGAGCCTCTCAGGGCCGCAAGGGGGGGGGGCAGGAGGAGGGACATGGCGCGGGTGATCTCCCGCGACAGAGCGTCAGCTTCTCGATCAGTCGATGACGTCATCGGTTCCTTCCTCGTCTGATTCCTCAGAGACTTTCACTCGTCTCACCTGCTACTCTTCTCCCAGCGCCTGCAGGACGTCAAGTGAGAGGAGCGGACGATGGCAGGGGACGGACAGAGGAGGGAGGGAGAGACGCAGAGCGCAGAGGCGAGAGCCCGGACAGGGCGAGGGCAGGGGAGGAGACGGGAAAGCTTGTCGAATAATTACCTCGATCGGTGCAATCAGCCTGAAGTCATTGTATTCTTCGGATTCGGGGGAGAATCGTGAATCGATACCTGCAGGAGGAGGAAGGGAAAAGAAGAAGGGGGAAGATCGAGACAGAAAGAGGAGGAGGAGGAGGAGGAGGGAGAGAAGGAGGGAGAGAAGGAGGAGGAATAAGAGTAGTAGTAGGAGGAGTCGTTAAATTGTGGCCAAGTAAGGTTCCTTGTGTCTTACAAAGGTCGATGAGGTCCTGGGCTATCTTGACCTTAAGACGATCAGCTGCTGCTGGAGCTCCGTTGACTTCGAGTAGCCAAACCTGCACGTTTGAAGTGAGCATGACCTCGTCAAGAGGACAGTGGGGTGGGGTG
>NW_005434641.1:542796-560253 GCF_000315625.1 Guillardia theta CCMP2712
GAGGAGGAGGAGGTGCGCAGTAGGTGAAGGAGAGTGCAAGGGAGTAGGAAGGAGTGAGTTTCTCACAGAGAAGTCACTGTCGACGATGAAGTCGAACCCGTACAGCTGAAATCCTCCCGGGCGATTGCTGAACCTGAGCCTCGGCCAGACAGCCCGAACGGTGTGTAGGATCTGGCGATTGACCTGCGGCAAGATGTCTCTGTCCAGGTCGACGTCCTGGTGGTGCTTCCGAAGGAAGTCCCTGAAGTCGTCGAAGAACATCTCGTTCTCCTCGAACAGAGACTCGTAGTATTCTGACTGCGCGGCGATGCAGTGGTTGGTCAGGTGCGCAAACGTGTCCTCAAGGTCGTCTGCTACGTACGGGTGCGCGGAAAGCCGCAGGACCCCCTCCCTGTGCACGTACAGACCCAGCTCCACGTCCAGAAGGGCCCAGACTCGCACGTCGAACTTGAACCCGTAGATCAAGAGGGGATTTTCCACGTACTTCTGCACAGCAATCGGCTCTCCCGTGCGGCCATACGTGTCATCGACCCAGTCCAGGGCCGTTGACCCCTGGAGCACCTTTACCCCAGAGCCCTTGCTCCCCTTGCTCGTCTTCGCCACCCACACGTTCTCATAGTCTCCCTCCTCCCTTGCCATCATCTCCTTCAGGAAAGCACTCCGCTGGTCGTCGTATCCTCTCACTGGGGTCCTCCCGCGCACGCTAGAGACTTTGGGAGCGCCTCGCTGGGGGACAACCACGTAGGTGAGCGGCATGAAGGGCTCGACGTGAGAATTCGCCGCGAAGTACTTGCGGAGGAGGAGGGCAAGATCGGCTTTCTGCGTGATGAACTTGGAGCCGAGCAGGTAGTTCACTACCTGCTCGCCTTGCTCGAAGCAAACCAAGTCCCAAGGTATCCCTTTTCCTTGACAGGGGCCAAGGATCACGTTGCAGTGCTTGATCATGGAGAGGTTGGTGCCGAGGCCGTCCTTAGGAGGCGCCAGCTCTTTCCACTCTCTCCTCGCCCATAGCTCGCTTGCTACCGCCTGATAGATAGAGCTGCCGCTGTCTAGACTGACAAAGTTCAACACCCGCTGTTGATCATATGCATTCCCTCGGTCAGACCTGCTGGCCGACATTGTCGCGATGCTTGATTGACTTCCTGTTTGACGTGACAGCTTTTGCTGAGCTCAGAACAGAAACCGCTTGCCTGTTGGCTGCCAAGTCGACCCCTAGTCGATCCCTTTATGCCTGCACCCCAGCCCCAGAAGGCCCAGCCATGGCTGTCGCTTCCCACAGGCACGAGCAAGATCAGGTGGATTTGATGCTCCTCGCTGATCTCACTCCTAGTGCTCCACTCTCTCCTCCTCCTCTCCCTCTCATCTCTCCCGATCCTCTTCCACCTTGTCGCAGGCGGTGTCGTGCATTCGCATCTTTCTGAGGCGGATTGGACTTAACGGTCCAACAGGGTCAAGGTCAGGCGTCAGCTCACCGTCCACGGTCGCCGCGGGCCCCGGGCCCCGCCAGTCCCGAGTCCGACCGGACCGGGCCGGGCGGCCGTGCGACTGTGCCGCAGTGCGGCAGTCACTCTGCCACTCGGACCGCCGTACGGCCGGGCGATCCGGCGGGCCGCCTGCGCCGCCGGTGACCCCCCCGGCGGCGGCCGGGCCCGGGGGGTCGTCACACACGGCACGGTCAGTCCGACAGGGCCGCAGTGAGTTAGTTCCGAGTTCAGTCCCCTGGCCGCGAGTCGTACACCGGCCGCGCTGCCGCGCTCCCGCGGTAGCGTAGCGTAGCAGCTGAACCAGGCCGTACGGTGTTTAGTTCAGTTTAATAAGTTCAATCATACAACGTGAAACCGCTTCAAGTGAAAGATTTAGACGCAAAAACAACACTCCGCTAAATGGCGAGGAGAAAAAAAGCTATAGAGTTTCACGATCAGTGGCAACTTGATCATCGGATAAACCGTTGAACAAGTCCTGATTCAAGCCCGTTAGAAAAGGTGGACAAGATCGTTGGTTCGGAGCGTAGTAGATGCTTGTTCGTTCCATTGATTGAGTGTACGATTCATCATCACAACACTCAGGGCGTATGGAAAATTTATCTGTTCTGCTTCTCCTTCAGAACTTCATACGCCTCCTGTACTTCGCGGAACCGTTCAGAAGCCTTGGCCTGCAGCATGCGTAAGAGGGAGACGACGAGGCGGAGCAAGGATCAGGTCAGGTTCCTCACTTTCTCTGAAGGCTCTTGAAACCGATCCGGGTGCCATTTGTTCACCAAGCTCAGGTATGACTTCCTAATCGCGCCAGCGTCTCCAGCATCGCTCACCTGATACGCTTCCAGGTCACACGGCATAAAACTGCCCCGTCCCTCACCCCAAGCGTCTCGCATGCCTCCCGCACAACAGACATGGACTGAACTCCTCCACTCCCCGCGTATTCGTACTCGTAGTATTGCTCTCTCCACCATTTGGTGCTGCCACGGTTGAAGGAGCTCTTTCGGAAAGAGCCCTCCTCCCACTGTCAAGGATGTCAATTTTACAGCAAGACGAGATCGCATGACAGCAATACAAGAGTTTTTCGATCTTGCCCTCTCTCACTCCTGTACCGATTCCACTCCATCTGAACCCTGAAACGGTCGTGCTCTGACTGCTCCTCCTCGTCTATCCTCCACTCGACCCACCTTCCGTCCTCCTCCCTGAACCAAGGATGTATCAGACATAAACGCGTCATCACCCAATCAAGAAATAGAAAAAAAGCATGAAATGTGTTGCACTCTACCAGTCTAGCCTCCACGAACTCGTTGCATTGCGCTTCATCGCTTTATTCTGCATCGGCTCCTTCGGAGGATCCCTCCCAGCATTGTCTCCCCAGATATTCTGATATGCTCGAGCATGGAGCAGTCCATCAAGTCTGATCCAAGGTCCTTGTGTACACCTCCATGGCTTCAGCTTCGAAGATCCGCCCGCCATGACGGTCGCTGCCCTCCTGCCGCCCCGCGCAACCGCCTGCATTGAAGCTTACGGGGACTGGGAATAGCAATTTATTACTCATCTCTCCGGGCCCGGATCTTCCCGGGCCCGGCCGGCCCGGTGCAGGTTACTCGTCGCAACCGTCGCAACCACAGTGATAAGGTTAAAATGCTGCGAAGAGCTGCAGGACAGGAGGGATGGCGGGAGGGGGTGGAGGGAGGGGGGCATAGAGAGGATAGGGGAATACCTGATGGGTGACATAGTTCTGCTGGTTGCCAAGGGCCATGAGGAATGAATAGCAGAAAGGGAGGGCCCAGATTAGAAAAAAATGACTTCATGATCGGGCAGGGGAGGCGCAAGGAAGAGTAAGAAGCTCTCTTTCACTTGGCCTGGAGGCAAACACATGGTCATCTTTTGAATAGTTCATACGACTGAAGTTAGTCCTCCCTTTACACCTTTCGGATGAAGAGTATTCGAGCGCAAACCATGTCTTGTTGAAGTTTAACTACCGAGCCCCTTGTATCCTAGAGAGATTTGAGCGATCATGCATGAGATTCCCCTGTGAAATTTGAACGTGTGAATCGGAAATTCCTGAATTATTTTTGCGTCTGCAGGCACAGCCTTGTGGAACCAGTGGGAACGAGATGATACCAGAACTTCTTCTGATCGGAGCGGGATATGCCGCTGCCGTCCTCGTGGCTGTGGATGCTTCCATTGTGGGATCCTACTTGGCGGCCCAAAATGATCAGGTGAAGGAGACGGAAATGGAGCAGGTGAGCCAGATTAGTCAGAGCAACTTTCGTAACTTGCGATATTCGAACTATCAATCCAAGTTGGTGACTTCTCCATAGCAGGATGTGAACGTAGAAGACAAAGGAACTTTCGGCAGTCCTGAGTATCCAACCAATCAGAGAACAAACCTCTATTCGCAGCCCGAAACTCGTTACCCTGATCAAGTGGCAATGTTGTAAGCATGTGGTTTGTACGATTTCCCTCCTCGACATCCGTTTGTCACCAGAAATGCTACAGCGACAAAACCGACATGTTCTTGCTCACTTTTCCACGATGAATTTATTGTAATATAAACTTTTGTTTTATGGTATTATCTGATAAAGGATCGGTGATCAAAAAATTTTCCTAGAATGTAAAAAAATATCTTTTTATGACCTCGATGGAAAACGGAAAAATAGATCTATTGTGCCTTCATGGCCTTCTTCGCTTCCCGTGCTGAGATGTAGGACTTCCTGTAGAAATGCCCGAAGAGCATGAGCATCTGAAAGAAATCGTCAGATGTATGGTCATTCGCTTTCACCGCCCATCACCTGGATGTGGTACACGAACTGAGCCCATGCCAGGTGCCTTGGGAGAATGGTCTCAAAAGCAAGCACGAGGCAAGCATGAATAATGCACATGGCGAACTGAAACGAGAACATCACCTCAAATTGCCCGAGGTGAGAGGAAAGAATACCTGGATCAGCTGTGCCTGAGTGATGAACTTCTTGAACGGGTTGGTGTAGCCCATAGAAGTCCAGAAGTAGTGAGAGTACATAATACAGTGGATGATGCTGTTGATCAGGCAACCAAAAGCAGCGGTTCCATTTCCATGCCCAATGTACAACATAGCCCCCCAAATCATGCCAATGCTTGCGTGGTGGTAGACATGCAGAAAGGTGAGTTGCTGCTTCTCCTTGCCCCTCAAGATGATGAAGAGGGTGTCAAAAAAGTCCAAAAATTTCGACATATAGTGAACGAAAACAAAGTACTCCAGCTGCGCAGTGTACTGTTTGTTGATGCCGAAAATGTTGGTCGGAGTCGACAGCGAAACTAATCCCCAAATCATGTACACGTTCAAGATGACCTGTGCTAGGTTATACACCTGCATGGGAAACTTCAAAACAAAAGGCTGCCGTCCTTGCATGAACTTCCGCACGATGACAATCATGAGCAGATAGCCAGAAAGCATGCTGGTCATGCATTCCTTGGAGACGAAAAAATCGTACACCGGGCCCGAGAGGTATTGCAAAGTTGCCATGGTAGTCAGTGGCCTCTCGCTAGAACGGCAAGAGTGAGAGCGTGAGAGGTCTGTGCGAGTATGGACGAGGAGGAGGTCAGGAACGAGTGAAGTAGGGCGAACGGATGTGAAGGCGCACTAGGAACGAAGGGCAGTGGGAATGGAGGAGGATGGGATCAGTCAGCCCTGGGGGGTAGGGGGTATTTTTGAAGGGGTAGTCAGTTGCTATCGATTGATATAAGGGGTGGGTATGTGTTCTTTTCATAATCAACAGCATGTATGGGGTGGGTACTCATTTTTAATACAGGGTGGTGGGTAGCCATTGAAGGGTCATACTCAGGATAGGGTAGTGTTAAAGGCCTAGAGGGTGGGGTAAGAGTGGGGAGGGGGTCCAACAATTTGGATCCTCGGTCTAAAATTGGATTGAGCCTCGTGTGATCCTTCTGAAATTCAGAGAAATGTTTGAAAACAAATAAGGGAATTTGGTCAAATCTCCTAAATCTCCGGCGTCTCCAGGCAGCTCCCCTCGGTCGTGGTCGCATGAGGATCATGAATTTTTCGTTTGGGGCAAAATCTTGAGATGTTCGCAAGAAAAGTTTCAAATTATTGTATAAAATTTTAAATATTAAGATTATATTTCAATACATTCCGATCTTGTTGATCCCCTGTGCAAAATCTTGACCCAAAACGCATGCAAAGCCCTACCCCCGGTACTTCTAGTCCTACTACCCCTATATCTTCCCTCACAAAGTACCCCCTCTGCTTCCAGGCTCCGTCCCGGGGCCTTGACGGCACAACAACCTCAGTCAATGTTGCCTCCGGGCCGGGCCCGACCGGGCCGATCGGACGATGCCCGACCCTTACACGGTGCGCCGGTGCCGGGTCAAAATGGCGGGGTAAGGAATGTTGGGGAGGGAGGAAGGGGAGCGACGAGGGAGACATGCTTGAGTGAAGATAGAGTAGAGCTCTAGCATCGCAGGTTGAATCTCCCTCTCTAGCTCTAGTTCTTGTCAGCAGTATGATGTCTCCTGGTGTTTGTTGTTGATGTCCGCCGTTAGTTTCTGGGATGTACATCACGCCGAACAGCATGTCGGGGAAAAGCCATCTCTCATGACTTTGATTGGGATGATATATGTGTATCAATATACGCAGAGGAATTTCATGCTGAACCGTTTCCTCGTTCTTGCCCTCCAGGTTCCTTCGGCAGAGCGCCTCTGCGTTTGGCGCCAGGTGTCTTCGAGGGCGTTGGAGAAACTTCACATCGACAAGTGACGGGAGTGACGGGGCGAAATATGCAGAACACCGAGAGACGCCGTTGTCACGATGGACAGTGAGCGGTGAACGACCGGATCGTGCGCTTGCTTTCCCACAGTACTGGGATGCTTTCTACAAGAGCAAGGAGAGCGAGGACCCTGGGTCCTTGTACGATTGGTATTCAAACAGTGATGTGCTGCAAGGAGTGCTGTGGAACAAGTTAAGAAGGCTGCAGGTTGCTTGCCTCCCCCTCCCCCCCCCTCCTCATCTCTTCTCTCCCCCTCCCCTCTTCCCTCCCTCGAGAGCATCATCCCATCGGTCATTCACGACAGTGTTTCGCAGGCAGGACACCTTGTCCTTCATGCAGGGTGTGGAACAAGCGCTCTCTCCCTCGCACTTTCCAGCCATTTTAAGGACATACGATTCATTCATGCAGACTTCTCGATGCAGGGGCTAGAGTTGATGAAGCACCGCCATCCAGGTCTCTAGATTGCTTCTTTTCCTCGTCCTCCCCATTCTCCTCCTCCTCCATCAAAACTTTCGAATTTTTCCGCAAGCTCCCTGTTCTTCCTTTTCCTCCGTGTCTCCTCCTCGTCCTCACCTCCCACACAGAGTTGAACTGGATGGCTATGGACGTTCGGCAGCTCCCGTTCGCTGACAGGAGCTTGGCGGCGGTGGTGGAGAAGGGGACGATGGACGCGCTCCTGTGAGCTACGAGGCCAAGCCCTCCTCTCTTGCTAGTTACTTTATGCAAGGCGGAAGGGAGACGACGCGTGGCTGGACATGTGCAAGGAATGCTCCCGCGCGCTCTCTCAGGGTGAGAACCGCCTCATTCTTTCGTTCTACTTCCTCGTTCCATTCCCTCCTGGCTATGACCCTTGAGGATCTTCTTGTCCTCTCTTCTCCCTTCTGCCTTTACTCTCCTCCCTTCCTCCCCCCACCTCCGCCTCCTCCCTCTCATCCACTTCCCACGTCCCCCTCCCCCCCATCCCTCTTTTCTCATCAAGGAAGCATCCTTCGTTTTGTTCATCCTCATGGCTCCCTGCGCGAGTCTCCTCCTTGTGCCACAGCTCCTCCTCTGTGCTCCAGCGGCTGCTCGTCGCTCATGACGTTTTCAGGAGGTATTTTCCTTCAGATTACTGACGAGCCTCCGGAACTTCGACTTCCGCTCCTAGAGCATCTGTGAGTAGAATTGAGGAAGGGAAGTGAGGAAAGGCAGGGAGACGAATGGGAGAGCAGAGGGAAGCAGAGAAGGAAGAGGGCGAGGAGGAGGAGGAGGGAAGGAGGGGGGGGGGAAGAGGAGAGGGAGGACGGGAGGATTGGAAGGTGATGACGCCAGGGATGTCAGGAGGGAGTGGCAAGTGAGTTTCAGCGCAGTGGATGCGAATGACGACGGGTATGAGTATTTCGTATACTCCTGTGAGATGCGATGAGTACTAGTACTGTCTGCCATCGATGATCGGACTTCTGTCTTCCCTCTGTACAATCTTCAACGCTGCATAGTGCAAATGTTCCCTCCATGTTGCGTGATGGAGTGACTCAGCAGACTCTCTCGTCAACAAACCCGCGTCCCTCCTCTACCCGTATCCTTCCGATCAACGGACGCGCCTTACCACCAGGTTTCATTCTCACAAACACATCGAGCGACATGAATGGTACTCTACATCCTCCCGCTACATTCGCCGCCAGCAACCTCCCCACGAGCCCAGCAACTGCTCGCACTTTGCCGGACAAAGTGTGCTGGTCTACTTCGTTTAGTCCGTCCATCCATCTTTCACCCAGCCGTTGAAATCACTGAGCGCTCTCCTCCTCAGTATCAGGACCCACCGCAGCTGATTCCCCTCCCTCCTCAGTTGTTGTCTCCTCTGTAGCACCCTCCTCTCCCTCGGCTCCCTCTGAAGCACCCTCGGCTCCCTCCTCTGTAGCTCCCTCCTCGCCCTCAGCACCCTCTTCGCTCCCCTCAGCTTCAGTGCCTTCCTCGGCAGCAGGAGTGTCCTGCTCGAAGGGGAACCTCTCAGGGGCAGGAGCGTTGATGTCGCTCTCCATGTCCTGCTCACCATAAGCGCTGTCGTAAAATTGAGGAAGAGAATAATCTCACCTGCTCATGCTGAGCCTGATGAATCTCCGCGATCAAAGCGGGATCGATAGCCTGCGCAGAGACATTACGGGTATTCACTCATACAGCGATAGTCTCGATCCACAAGTTTGTTCACTTCGCTCACCTCGCTCTCTGACGCGATCGTGCCGTTAGCGATCATGGCCTCAATCAAAGTTCCTTCAAGAAGGCATGAGATAACAAGGGATCAACGGGTCAGATCAAGCATACCATTCATCTTTCCGATTGCACGAAGGGCCCAGTCTGCGCAACCATGAGCATCGCATCTCCAACACGCCACCGGCTCCGCTCACTTGCACGGCGTTCGATCCGGTCTTCGTTGCCTACTCCCCAGAACGTGTGGTCGAAGAGAGGAGGATGGTTCTCCTCCGGCATGTTCACCTCCTGTATTTAAACATCAGAGCGGCAGCAGGTAGCCGGGTGTGAGGCTGACCAGAGCGACCGCGGACGAGGATTGAGACATCCAGATCATGCTCACTGCCACAACCAACCCCATGGCTGCAGCGCAAGCAGCGATCATGACCTGAGAGCCGTCAGGGATCCTTCTCATGAGGACGCCAAAGGTAAGACTTACAGCTTTCATCTCCGTTGCCGGTCGATGAAGCGAAACAGCTGCAGAGCCAAGATGTCAGAGCGGCGCAGGCAGCGATAGCTGATCTCAGGGAAGTGACATGTACAAGCTCTCAAACAGATTTCAAATCATTTCAACCCCAGTCAGCGGGGATAGCAACAAGAAAAGAAAAGAATGCTTGCATGGCAAAATCGGAGAGACGAAAACAGCGCAACAAATTACAAATCATATGAGGGTTCGAAAAAAATCATGTATTGCATACGATCAAGCGAGGGAGGGCAGGGATGTAGGCAGGCAGGAGAAGGGGGAGGCAAGGACGATGGAAGGGGGGAGGGGAGGGGAGGGCAGGAGGGAGGGGAAGGAAGGAGGGAGGGAGAGGGAGGAGGAGGAGGAGGAGAGGGGAGGAGGGAGGAGGAGAGGGGAGGCAAAGTTTTCTCACGTCGCTCGTTGAGGGAGGATGTGCCATAGTTCACAACCACCATGGCGGCTCTTCGTGCTGAACCGTAACCGTCACCCTTCATATGAAACTGTACATAACGGTCATTTAACGGCGCTGGAGGTAAAATAAAAAAAATCCTTTTCTTTGTGTAAAGCCGGTCATACAAGCAAATGCAGGCGCTGACGATGCGGGCGATGATGGCGCTATGTCGCAGTAGCTTCTCTCAATCGCAGAACATGAGCACTGAAGAACTTCAGATACTCATGGACGATCGGCCGGAGGAAGTTGTCATACTGGACGTCAGAAGGAAAGACGAGGTAACCCACCGCTCAGTTGTATACCTTGCCGCTGACTTTCCTGGGCAAGTTCGATGTATCACACATCAAAGGAGCAATTTGTGCAGGAGAAAACGGCGAACTTATAGATCTTGCTGCTGTCGCAAGCTCTGTGGAGAAAGATGCGCCCAATGGAGGCAAGACAATAGCGTGCTATTGCTCGGTAGGTTATCGAAGTGCCCGGCTGGCCCAGAAGCTTTTGGTGGAGCATGGCTGCAGAAGAGCCTTCAACGTTGAGGGCTCGATCTTCAAGTGATGCTACATGCTTGTATGCTTTGAGAGGTTGTAACATGTCGGAACACAGGTGGGCGAATGAGGGAAGAAGGGTTTTCCGAGGGGAAGTCGAAGTGGTCCCGACCAAAGTGCATCCGTACAATCATGTTTATGGGCAGGTATGCACCCGATCATGGTCGTGTTCAGAGGTTTTTCATTGACAATCAATCTTGCAGTTGTTAAACTCCAAGTTTCGTTATCCTGTTTGAGCGAAATTACGGGAAAGTTAGCTTACAATCGTTTCGTGATTGTTTCTCCATGTATATATTTACAATCCTTCAAGATAAGATGCGGCAATCAAGCCGCATAATGCTATGAACATTCAAAACTTCTCATGTTTTGCTCCGGATGACCTGCTCAGTCAGTCTGGGACCTCAAACTCTGCTTGTAACACAATGCTGCACTGGGTCGCAGGAATCCGAGAATTCCGTTGGTTGAGGAGTGGGCGTCTGCGACCTGTATTCCCTGGGCCTGAGATACGATAGAGCAAGCTCTCCATGACGTAAAGCACTGTCGTCTCTACTGGTGACACATGAGACTGACGGTTGTCGTCCGTAGTAGATTTCATCAAGTCGACAGTCAGATGCTTTTCTTTTTGACGAGATTATCTGTTCGACTCCGGTGTTCACCATGGAGAAGTCCGTTGAGGGCGGGGAATGTTCTTGAGAGACTGGTTGATGTTTCTTCTGCAGTTGAAAGTTGCGTATCTCCAACAGGGAGGTTGCCTTGGGGTCTGGGAGGAAAGCAACAGAATCTACGATGAGTTGTGTTGGGATTCGAAGTCTACAAAACCTGTCTGCGACTCATTTGAGTTGGGCCGGCCTGCGTAGTAAATGATCTGGAGAAGAATTTTATCTTTTCGATGCCTTGGCAGCTCATTTCAGAAACAATATATCACCATGACACTGAATACCTCGCGATATCCAGCGGAGTATGCCCGATTTCGTTTTTCACCGTCGGATCCGCTCCGCATTTCAGGAGCATGAATGCAGATTTATGTTTTCCTGACAAACAAGCCAAGTGCAAGGGTGTCATTCCTGCCTTAGTTTTGCAGTTCATATCGATGCCTTCATGGGAACCGAGTCAGGGTTGTTTCAGATCGCCAAAATCCCCCACCTTGTTCTTTCAACATGGAGATTGTGTTCAAGGATTCAGCTTGTACAGAGCTGAACAGAGCTCTTTCCCCTTCCATGCGGCTGGCAGAATCCATGCCCGTCCCCTTCAGAATCAAGTTCAGTGCTTTCCCACCACTTATATTCATGCCAAAGATCACAAAGTTCGCCACGAGTACATGCCTCAGTCAATGAGGGGTTTCAAGTGACAAAAGCTCACTTCTACCAGACAAAACATGAGTTCAGTCCGCAATCTCTCTATCGTATCCGCGACCTCAAGAATAAAAGCTCCGAGAACTCTCTCACGCAGCAACCCCAACTTTCAAGACAGTAGGTTGCGACTTCTCAAGTGTGGACAAGGCTAAACTGATCAACTCATCGTGTCTGCAGACCATCACACAGTCTTCCACCACAAATTTGCATCTCACATGAGAAACATCGCATCTTCAGCTTACCTTCTCCTTCATTGCGCTACAACATCCCGCCGCTCTCCCCACCTCGTTACCCATTTCGCCGGCACCCTTTACCGACGCAACCACCCTATGGCCCCAGCACCCATCTGTTGTGTCCATCGCCATTTTCCACTGTGAGAGCCAGGGTCCAACCTTGCCCTATTTGCATTAGTGCTTCAATCATAAGATATGATACCTTGTGGTACTGAGATTACATCTCCCGATTTGTGCACTTTTAACGAACTTCGGAACGAGAGCTCACTCTTCGACTCCGTCAGATAACTAAAATCTTTACTCACCCGGAGAGTCGCCGGGCCGCGGCCGACAAGTCTCTTTCACTCAAGTGCTGAAGATTTCCGTTGACACAAAGAAAAACGTCAAACTTGACTAAGGGGACTGGACTGCCATTCAGCGGCTCCTCTTGGAATCTCTGAGAAGGCTGGAGGGGTAGCGATGCCTACGGTAGCAAGGAGTTGGCCTGCCTGCCCGCCTGCCTCTCACGCTGCTCCTGCAGGAGGACATGGGTCAAGAGCTGCTCGTGCGTAAGGACGATGGCGAGCCTGGGATGAAAGTCGTGATCTCTTCGGCGTTCAAGCACCACCCCTTCTGCTCCGCCTACGTCAGGTGCGAGCCTCATTCTTCCTACCGCTTACTGCATCTGTCAGGTTGGGCAGGTCGGGACGTTAGTGAGAAAAAGCTCGTCAGGAGGAGGAGGCTGGTACGCAAGTTTTCCAGGACATGAAGAACAGGTGCTGAAGAGAGAGTTCGCCTATCTATACCATGAGCACTCATGATGTTCAGTTCTTCTCCACCGGAGGCTTCGGCGGCCTCTATCACCTTGCAGTCGCCAAGCAAGGTCAGCTTCTCCGTCGCTCCTCCTCCTATGTCAGTCACCCGCCATTGACAGCAGACGATAGTGGGGGATTGCTCCAGCAGGGCAAAAAGTCTCGGTGAGCTTTGAGCACCGCGAGCTGTCCAACAGCACACTGAAGGAGGAGCAGGGAGCACTCAGGAGACGAGGAGACGTTGTCAGCAAGTACGGGGGGAGGAGGGGCCATAGCATGCTCAGCATCTGTTTCAACAGGAGAGAACCCAGAGCAGGGCTGGGTGGAGGTTGTGGTGGATGACAACTACGGTGACTACCCGGTGACTCGAGGAAGGAAGATGACGGGAATGCAGACAAGATCGTGAGCGAAGAGATGATTCGTGTCGGCCTGCAGCAGCAGGTCAGTTGCTCTCGTCCACCCTCCCCCTTCTTCCTTCCGTGCCTGCCTGCCTGCCTGCCTGCCTCCATCGCTTCTTCCCCCTTCTTTCTTGCCTCCCCCCCCCGTTCCCTTCCTCCTTCCCTCCCTCCTTCCCTGCTCTAAAATTGATCGGATATCCTCGAAGCTCGAGCTCGACCTCTCCTTGTCTCTACGGGTGATGCCGGGTACATGACCTGCTGTGCTGATCCAACGTGTGACGGAGGAGAGAAGGGACGGTGAGGATCGCTCAGCCTCGCCGCGGGCATGGAAGCTTCCAGGACAAGACAATCTTCAAGGTGGTGGCGATGATGATGATGATGATGGTGGTGGTGGTGGTGGTGGTGGTGGTGGTGATGATGATGATGATGATGAGACAGAGGAGGAGGAGGAGGAAGACAGGAGGAGGAGGAAGACAGGAGGGGGTGGGGTGGGGCAACGGAGGACAGGAGCGGGAGACACTTCACCTGACGTTGGACAATTGAAGGTCCGGATTGACTCTCGGAAGAACTCGCAAGACGCAAGGAACGGTTATGAGATGCAGATGGAGCTGTTCGATCTGGTAAACGTCCTCGTTGAGGCTGCGAGCAATCCTGCTGAGTTTGCGGCAGCTCAAGGACCCCAGCAGCTCCTTGTACAAGAGGAACTCGTTCGATGGCAAGCGAATCCTTGATGGATGGTTGATCTCTCCAACTTCTGCTGAGAAGGTTTGCCGATGCTTTGACAGTCAGTCAGTCAGTCAGTCCGTCAGTCAGTCAGTCAGTCAGTCAGTCAGTCAGTCAGTCAGTCAGTCAGCTGTCCCGTGTTGCCCTGTCAGTCAGCCCGTCTCTCTGAATGTTTTGACTTTCTTTCAGTCTTTTCTCACATTTCTCTCTTTCCAGCAAGAGTTCGAAGCTCAGCTTTCACCTTCAGTCGGCTTGAAAGGAGAGCAGAAGAGAGAAAATCGCATCCAGGAACGAGAGAAGGAGCGAGCGGCTGAGCTCTATAGAGGAGAGGAGCAGAAGATGGAGAGGCATGCAGGGCGGGCACTGGAAGAAGCAAGCATGCGGCCCGTGGTCAGCCATCAGAGTGAGCGAGTTAAGTTTGACGCTCCTCCATCCTCAGTGACTGCCCTGTCAGGGGAAGCGAGTTGGGAGGGTTTCAGCAGCCTCAAGGTTTCTGACGAGGTGAAGAGGCTTCGTGGGACGGGGGAGGGACGAGGGGGCGCGAACTGCTGCTGATGCATTCATCGGCACAGAGATCTGATCGTCCTACCTCAAGCCCGTCCTCGAATCTGAAACGAAGTCTGCTGGAGAGGAACTACAACTTCCTTGACGTGAGACCGTGGGCCTCTTCCTCTTCTTGCCTTGCCCTCTCTCCTCCTTCCTCCTCCTGCCTCCTCCTTCCTCCTGCCTCCTCCTCCTCACCTGTCTTGCCGCCCGCAGGCCAGGGCGCAGGCTGAGTACGAGATCCGGCAGAACCGACTGGTGGAAGCAGATCTCAACGACGCCAGATGTGATGACGTATCAAGGTGTTCTGACTGCTGAGGCGCTTGCAGCACGAATCAGCTTCCTAGAGAGAGAGCTAGAGACATCTCTTGCAGGTATGTGCTCTCACTCTCCTCCTCTGCTCTGCCTCCTCCTCCGCTCTGCTTCCTTGTTCCTTTGACCTCCTCCTTCCCTCTGCACCGTCCTCCCTTCTGCCTCCTCTTTAGCTGACTCTCATTCTTCCCTCTTCCTCCTCCACTCCTCTGTCGCCTGTGGCTGATTCCTTGACAGGAAATTCCCGGCTCGAGCATCGTCTGCGGGACATGGAGGTGGAGGGGAGGCAGCGAGTTGAAGGATGTGACGATAGTGGCAGGAGGAGCTGCTGAAGATGAAGACTGAGAACGCGAGGTTGAAGGTGGCCAACGAGTTCAAGGAAGTGAGTTGTTGTCATGGTATGATGACGGCTCTGAGGTCTGCGCAGAAAGAACTTGACATGATCCAGAAGAAGCAATCAGAGGAAGTCAGTCAGTGTGTTGCTTGCCTCTTGTTCATGTTGTCGAAGTTGTCAAACGAGAGTCCATGAGAGTGATGTCCGTTTGTTGTGAATGTTGTCATGTGACCCAGCGATGTCTTGTGTGTTGCCGACTGAAGTTTCAGTCGATCAATCACAAGACAATGATCAAATTGCAGGTGACAAGATTTGAAGAGACAAGCAGGGGACAAGCAGAGGTGAAGCCTTGCAGCGATGATGAAGAAGCAGAGGATCTCCTCTACTTCTTCTTCGCCTCCGCCTTCGCCTCTGCCTCTGCCTCTGCTCCCTCTCCCTCTCCCTCTCCCTCTCCCTCTCCCTCTCCCTCTCCCTCTCCCTCTCCCTCTCCCTCTCCCTCTCCCTCTCCCTCTCCCTCTCCCTCTCCCTCTCCCTCTCCCTCTCCCTCTCCCTCTCCCTCTTTTTCTGCTTCTCTCAGATTCTTGAGTTTTTCTGATCTCGATGCTACAGTTGAAAGATGTCGCTGCAAGGGCGCAGAAACAGATTGTCGAGTTGGGAACTTTAGTACATTCTCTCAAGGTGAGACAAACTCAGAAAAAAGAATTGGTTCAGACACAGTTTGCGTTGCATACAAACATATGTAACAAACACAACATGTAAGCCATGAAAACCAGTAAGTGTGGCATCAAGACAACATCTGAATGTTTCAATCATTATCATAGTCTCATCAAATGTTCATCATGACATACCAGCAGACAATCTTTCCTTGTTCACCCTGACTTGAACACCTCAGACTCAGTTGAATCAGTCTCAGTCAGATCAGCGAGACGCGCAGGAGAGGTGGGAACCACCAGTCTGCTCCCTCCATCCGCTGCCTGTCCCCTTGAACCCGCTGATGACGGAGGGCGAGCAGGTTACAGGGAGCGCAGGAGGAGCTGAAGAAGCTGCGGTCAGAGAAGCAACTTGATCACGCTACCATCGGCGATCTGCGCACGTGCGTCCTGTCGATGCTGATCCTGCCGCCTTGACTAGTTCGCCACGAGACAGGAAGCTGCAGGGGAGTGAAGAAACTTTGAGGATGCGAAGTCAAACGTTTGAAGAGAAGGTCTTGTTGCCTTCTCCTCTTCCTCCTCTTCCTCTTCCTCTTCCCCTCCCTTCTCCTCCTCTTCCTCTTCCTCTTCCTCTTCCCCTCCCTTCTCCTCCTCTTCCTCTTCCTCTTCCTCTTCCTCTTCCTCTTCCTCTCCCTTCTCTTCCTCCTCTTCTCCTTCTTTGTGCTACACCACCACCACCTCCTCCTCCTCCACATCATATTCATTATCTCTCGCCTCCTCATCTTTTCCCTCTTCTTCTGCTCAAATGTTTTTCTCACTTCATATTCGTCTTTACATGTTTCGCTCCCCTTGTTGGTCTGTTTGTACGACAACCATGATAGCTGGAGCATCTTGAAGCAAGCTTGCAATCTGCCGTGGAGAGAGAAGAAGAGCTGAGAAAGTACAACGAGGTGAGGGCGAAGAACAGAAGGAGGACAAACACGAGGAGGAAGAGGAGGAGGAGGAGGAGGAAGAGGAGGAGGAGGAGATTTGGGGAGCGGGTGGAGTGGAAGGACGAGGACGAGGACGAGGACGAGGAGGAGAAGGAGGTGGAGGAGATTTGGGAGCGGGTGGAGTGGAAGGACGACGAGGAGGAGACAGACTGACGTCCGAGCAGGAACTCTCCTCGCTCCTCCTCAAGGCCCAGGAGCAGATGGACCAGGACGAGCTCGGTCTCCCCCGTCGCCTTCCCCCCATGATCTGACGTGAGGAGCGCAGAGCTGCGGGGGCTGCACGAGGAGCTCAGGAGAAGAAGCGTCGAAGTTTCATCCATGCAGGCATGAGAGGTTCTTGTGCTCTGCTCTCCCTGCTGAATCGAGACCAGGAGGATGCTGCTTCTCGTCAGCGTCAGGGCGAGCAACTTGCTCTCAAGGTGCAGTAACCAAGCTCTGCTCCCTTCTGCTCCTGCTCCTGCTCCTGCTCCTGCTCTTGCTTCTGCTGCTCTTGCTCCTGCTCCTGCTCCTGCTCCTGCTCCTGCTCCTGCTCCTGCTCCTGCTCCTGCTCCTGCTCCTGCTCCTGCTTTCCTCACATTCTGTCCTCTCCCTCCCTCACGATCTGCTCGCCAGCTCACGGAGCTCGAGACGAGGAATCGCCTGTTGGAAGCAAACTTGACAGAGAGGGACGAGAAGTTTGCGATGATGGAGAAGGGTACACGAACTTGAACTCACTTCAACCCTCCTCTCACTTCTCAACAACAGAAAACAAAAATCTTCGTTCATCCCTTGCACAGCTACATGTAATCGTCACCCCAGCATGTGCAGACATATGGGTGACATCGAGACATGGCAGGAGGAGCAGCAGAAGGAGCAGGAGAGGGTGAAGGAGCTCGAGGCTGATATCTTGGTGGTTACGACGAGAGAGAAGGAGATTATGCAGCAGCTTCACAAGAACAAGGAGGTGAAGAGAGAGAGAGAGGGAGAGGGAGGGACGGAGGGAGAAGATTGTAGCTGCAAGTCACGTTTGTGTTGTTGTAAGGAGATGATGATGATGGTGATGGTGATGGTGATGATGATGATGATGGTGATGGTGATGGTGATGATGATGATGGTGATGGTGATGATGGTGGTGGTGGTGGTGATGGTGATGGTGATGATGGTGATGGTGATGATGGTGGTGGTGGTGGTGGTGGTGATGGTGATGGTGATGGTGATGATGGGGGT
>NW_005434641.1:560353-563317 GCF_000315625.1 Guillardia theta CCMP2712
TTTTTTTTTTTTTCAAGGCTGAGAGGAGGGAAAAGAAAAAGGAAGCCTTAATTTTTCCCCCCCCCCCCGGGTGTTCCCTGAAAATTTCCGGAAAAGGCTGGTGAGGTGTTCAACCCGAAACCAGCGGACAAAATTTGTTCCCCCCCCCCCCCCCCCCGTTCCTGCTCCTGCTCCTGCTCCTCCTGCTCCTCCTGCTCCTGCTCCTGCTCCTGCTCCTGCTCCTGCTCCTGCTCCTGCTCCCACCTCCTCCTACTACTATTACTTCTTTTGCTTGTCCTGCTCCTGCTCCTGCTCCTGCTCCTGCTCCTGCTCCCACCTCCTCCTACTACTATTACTTCTTTTGCTTGTCCTGCTCCTGCTCCTGCTCCTGCTCCTGCTCCTGCTCCTGCTCCTGCTCCTGCTCCTGCTCCTGCTCCTGCTCCACCAACTGCTATCCTCTTCTTCTTCCTCACGTTGACATTTGCTGTAGAACACATCGAAGAGCTCGAGGACAAGGTCGAGAGTCTGATCGCGTCCAAGAGAGAGGTGCTTGAGAACTCCTCCACCTGCTACTTCTCCTCCTCCTCTCTCTGCGCCTTCGCCTGCGCCTGCTCCTTGTGCTCCTGCTCCTGCTCCTGCTCCTGCTCCTGCTCCTGCTCTGCTCCTGCTCCTGCTCCTGCACCTGCTCCAGCCCCAGCTCCTGCCCCTGCCCCTGCCCCTGCTCCTACTGCTCTTTTACCTCACGCCGCTGCCCCCCAGATCGCACAGAGCCTGCAGAAAGAGCAGGAGAGGGCCGTGAGGTTGGACGCGAACCTGCACGACCAGCTGGCGAAGGTGAGCTGGGAGGATGCGAGGGAGCGAGCTGAGGAGGAGGAGCAGCATCAGGTGCTGGAGAACGAGATGAAGCATGAGAAGGAAGCAAGCAGACTGTCGACGATGAGGATCAAAGAACTTACGGCAGCCATGGAGGCTCTGCAGAGGGAGTTGCACCAGAAGGTGAGGTGGAGAGCGAAGAACGGAAGGGGGAGGAGGAGGAGGGGGAGGAGGAGGGAGCAGAGGGAGGAGGAGGGAAAGGATGTTCATGGCTTCTTACTTTGAAATCGCAGGATGTTGACCTCAACATGCTGAAAGTGAGGAGAATTTGAATCAACGAAGACTTTCACTGATCGTGTCCTCGTCCTCGTCCTCGTCCTCGTCCTCGTCCTCGTCCTCGTCCTCGTCCTCGTCCGTCGTCTCTACTCGCCTCTCCTCCTCTCTCCCCATCCCTGCGCTTCTCCCCTCTCTCTCCTTCTTCTCTTCCTCTCTCGCCATCGCTTCTCCTCTCCCTTCTTTTTCTCCCCTTTCCCCATCGCCTCTCCCCTCCTCTTCCTTCCCCCCTGGCAGGAGGCTCTGGATCAGACGGATCGCAGGCAGGCAGACCTGGAGGAGAGGGTGAAGACTGAGCGAGAGCGCGTAGTCGGCAAGGTGAGGAGATCAAAATTTGATGGGGGAGATGAAAAGTGAAGGGGATAGTTGAAGTTGTAGCAAGAGAAGTTGAAGATTGAGAGGAAGCAGGTTGAAACGGTAGAGATCAGGGGTGAAATGTTGCGAGCTAGAGGCTGAGCAGGCCGGCGGGAGTTTTTGATATTTGAACGTTTCAGAATGAGACGATCGATGAGATGCGAAGATCGTATCAGGAGCAGCAAAAGACAAACTTGGGCATGAGAAATAAAGTCGAGGGGTTGGAGTTGGAGGTATGTGATACAACAAAGCCTTAGTCTTGTCTTTTCTTGTCTTGTCTTGTCTTGTCTTGTCTTGTCTTGTCTTGTCTTGTCTTGTCCGATTTCATAATCTCTGAATTGCATTCTGTCTCATCTTTTCTGACATTGACAGTCTTCCTGAGCATTCGGATGCTTCCTGAATTTCTTGTTTTTGTGTCTATCTTCTACCTTCCTCCTCCTTGACATTCTTGCATTTTTGCTTGCTTGCTTGCTTGCTTGCTTGCTTGCTTGCTTGCTTGCTTGCTTGCTTGCTTGCTTGCTTGCTTGCTTGCTTGCTTGCTTGCTTGCTTGCTTGTTTGTTTGTTTGTTTGTTTGCATTCCTCTTACTTCTGCCCTCCACTCGCTGACTGCCATAACAGAACAAGAAGCTTGAGATGGAGATAATGGAAATGCGGACCAAGTTTGACGTTCAGGCCTCCGACCTCTCCAACATCAGCGCAAAGCTCGAGCATGCCATTGTCGTTCCTCCTCCTTCTCCTCCTTCTCCTCTTCCTCCTCTTCCTCCTCTTCCTCCTCTCTCCTCCCTCCTCCTGCTCCTCCCTTCCCCCTCTCTTTTCTTCTCCTCGTTTTCCTCCAATCTGTTGCTTTTCCATTCCCTCCTCTTTCCCTTGTCTACCTCCGCTTTTCTTTTCGCTCCCCCTGTCCTTCCACTGCAGCCGCTCTCTTCTCTTCTCCTCTCCCTCTCCCTCTTCCATTCTCCTCCTCCTCCTCCTCCTCCTCCTCCTCCTCCTCCTCCTCCTCCCCCTCTCTTGTTCCCTCAGGCTTCTCACTTGACCTGGAGGTTGTTAAGAACGTCCTTAGAGGAGGAGAGCAACAAAGTTCAAGTTCTGTCATCTGCCTTGGAGGAGATGACTACTTACGTTGAGGTTTTCTTCCTCCATCACAGACTCTCTCGTTCACTACCGCTACATGTTTCTTCCCTCTCCTCTCCTCTCCTCTCCCCTCCTCTCCTCTCCCCTCCTCTCCTCTCCGCTCCCCTGCTCTGCACTGCACTGCACTGCACTGCACTGCACTGCTCTCCACTCGTCCTGTCTTGTCCTGTCGTCCTATCCATCTTAGTTTCCCATCTCACGGATATGACAGAAAGTGTCGGAGGCGAGGAGAAGGGCAAGTTAACGATTGATAAATTCTTAAACACAAACCTCAAAGCTCTCTCCTCTCCTCCCCTCTCCTCCTCTCATCTCCTCTCCTCTGCTCTGATCTGCTCTCATTAGCTCCTCTCCTC
>NW_005434641.1:563575-572876 GCF_000315625.1 Guillardia theta CCMP2712
CCAATCCTCCGTTCAAGTCTCCTGCTTCTGCTAACTTCTTGTCTCCGTTGATTGCCCCTCCTCCCTCCCTCCTCCCTTCTGTCTTCACAGACCCGTTCCCATTCATCTCATCTCCTCCCTTGACTCTCCTTGCATCCGAGACCACTAACTTCCTGTCCCTCCTCGCTCTCCCCCTAGTCAGCAAACGTTCCGTCCCGTTGCTCTCCTGCGCAAAGACGAAGTCCGCAGCCGTTGCGCTCCCGTTCTGTCTAGGCTGGATCCTGGAGGAGGAGGAGGAGGCAGAGGAGTAGGAGGTCTCCTTAGCCAGCAGGAAGGGAGCAACTTCTTTGTCAGATTCTGCTCGATCAAGTTACAAGGCCCTCAAGGTTCAAGTGCAGGGAGGATGACTACCTTCAAAGCTTCCGTTCTCCATGCTCGCTCCCTCCTCCCTCCTCCCTTCCTTCCGCTCTCCTTTCTTTCCCCTCCTCTCCTCTTTCCGCTCTTCTCTCTCTGCCTTCTCCACCTCTTCTCTTTGCTCCGTTTTCGCTCCATTCCCATCCTCCGCCTTCGTCCCCTCCTCCTCCTTTCCTCCCGGGAGATTCCCTGGTCTTTCGGGGGTCTCGCTCCTGTTCCTGATCTTGGAAGCGTAGTAACTGAACTTCACGCATACAGCTGGAGGGTTCTTCGACCTGCTCCCCCCCTTGAGCTCCAGTGGCAGCCAAATCTCTCCTCCTGTCTTGCCCTTGTCCTCCGCCTCCTGTTCCTCCTCCTCCTCACTCCAGATCGAGCTTCTGTGCTGAGACTTGACATGCTCTGTAATGTCGACCTCCCCCGTCGCGTACTCCACCTCCTGCCTGTGGACAGTGGAGGAGGAGACGAGCTGTGGGCGGGTCCTGTACTGAACGATCCTCAGGCTCATCCTCCTCGACTCTCTGTTCAGCGAGAAGTTCATCCGCTGGTTCCAGTGCACCGACGTCCCTCTCCCCTCCACCTCGTTGGTGCTCAGAGTGATAGGAGCGATACTAATCTCACAGCTGTAGGCCAGGGGGATGCCGTCGGAGCTCGGGCTCAGGTGCTTTCCTCGCATCACCCACACCTCCAGGAAGCCTTCGGTCTTGCCGTCCATCTCCGGCGACTGCAGCGAGTACACGTAGTCCTCCCGGTGAACGAGCATGTCGGCGCTGGGGGACGTGATGACGTAGGGGACCGGGTTCGACTTCTCCGACTTGCGGTAGATGCCAAGGGGCAGCGTCATGCACTTGAGGACGAGGTACTGGAAGAGCTGGATGTAGGGCTTGCCCTCGAAGTCGACGGGGACGGGGAAGAAGGAGAGCTGAGAGGGATGCAGGTTGGGGACCGAGTAGATGGGAGTGTCGCAGTTGTTGACCACCAGTTCACGGAGGATGCGGACGAGGTTGACGTTGTAGTAGGCCTGCACTGCGAGCTTGTCGAGCACAGAGTTGACGTACACCATCCCCGCGGCGAACGGGACGGCCCCGTCGATGTCGAGGAAGCCGAGGTTCTTGGAGTTGACGATCTCGCACACGATGTGGACCTCGGGCCGGACTTTGGTGATGGACTGGTAGACGAAGAGCGCATCCGCGTCTACCAGGTAGCTATGGGCCTCCAGGTCGTTGCGGTTGACGAGGCCGTTGGAGTTTGACAAGATGATGACCTTGCTGAGGCCCAGGAGCCCAGCGCGAACAAGGTCCTGCGTCTCCAGCGGGGAGCCCTGGATGTAGTAGACGCCGGGGAAGTGGCAGAGCTCGTTCCAGAGCTTGGGGGGCGGGAGCTCGGGGTTAAGGATGACGATGGGAGGGAGGAGGTCGCGGGAGATGTGCTTCGGCCGGAGGGTCGCGACGAAGTGATGCAGGTCATTGTGCATACCGCAGATCAGGACGTGACCTGTCATGGTCTCTAGCGTGCTCATGGTGCGCGACTCGATCGAGACCGGGTCGCTCGTGACGTGGTACACGCGCTCGAGCCTGGACATGAGTTGGGAAGTGTAGACGATGGTCGAGTCGTCCTGCGGGTACTTGCCCGTGGTCGTCAGCTGGGCGCTCCCCAACTCCTCCGAGAGGTTGTCCTCCTCCTCCTCGAGACCAAAGGTCCTCACTGAGTCCGCGTCCTCGACGTCCTCTGCGATCAGGAAGACGACGGGGCTGGTGTTGGGAGGGATCCGGTAGCGGGCAGGGTTGAGGATGACCCTGCTGTACCCTAGCGTGTCGGTGATCTCAACGGCAAACAGCGTTGCTCCTGTAACCCTGTAAAGCTGGGAGCAAACTTCGTTGAAGGTCATGCCCCCGAAAGAGGGGCTGAGGGTCGTGCAGTATATCTCTTTGCCGCTCCCCGACAGGTACTCCGTCATCCATCGCTCGCACTCGTCGCCGCTCTGACCGGAGGAGATCATGAGGTTGGATATGAGAGTTGAGAAGCCAGGGCACAGGCAGCTCTTGCCCAGCAGGTTCATCTTGATTTCGTCCATGCAGATGATCTGCACGTCCGTACCCCCGCACGTGGACACGTTGAGGTGATGACGGTTCTCCGGCCTCAGCAGCTGCAGGATGATGCGGATATCCTCCCCGGGCCTCCGAGCGCTGACGTACTTCTTGATGCTGATCGCGCGAATGATGTTGCTGCTGTCCTCTGCGAAGGGATCCTCCGCGAACTTGTCACAGAGGATGAAGACGCAAAGGCAGTTGATGATGTCTGCCCTCTGAAGGTCCTTGTCGACCAACGCTGAGCCCTCGAGGTACACCGTGCGGAGCGAGTAGTTGGCGCTGCTCAGGAGGGAGAGGAGGGACGCGCTGGGGACCTGGTTGCCGAGGATAACTACCTTAGTGTCGCTCATGCCGTGATCGGGATGAAAGAACTCTTCCAGGAAGTCTCGGATGGATGAGTGGGTCACGTTACCGCAGAGCAGCACGTGCGGGTACTTTGCCGACTGGTAGGTCGCGCGGGCCCATGGGGAAGCCATAGAAAGGAGCTCCATCAGCTTGTTGATCTGAAGGAGAGCTCAGATGGAAGGTACAGCTGAAGCCGAGGGGAGGAAGCGGAGCAGAGGGAGGGGGAGGGGGAGGGGGAGGGAGAGGGGGAGAGGGGGAGAAGGGGAGAAGGAGGGGATAGCAAGTAAGGTGGGGCGGGAATGGAAAGAGTGCGTGAGGGTTCAGAAGTTCAGATGAGGAAAGAGATACAACAGGATGTGCAGGAGGAACAGGATTGAAGCAGGAGCATGCATCAACGATGAGGAAAAGTCCCAACCTGGTCGGTGATGGTCGCAAGAGAAGAGAGGATCATAATCATCGTAAGGAACTTTCCCAGGACCGTCGTCGGATAGAAATCTCCATACCCCACGGTGGAAACTGCGTGCAAGTGAGCGAAGGGCAACAAGAGCAGAACCTCCAAGCTGTCAACCTGTAATGATGGTGAAGTAGACAGCATCGTGGAAGGAGAAGCCTGGCTCTGGGTGGTTCCAGATATCCGCTAGGTCCTCGGGCGATCGAAACGTGAGCTCGACGACTTGAATCAGCCCGGCAAAGCAGAAGATCAAACTCAGAGCCGTCAGAACCATGGTAAAGATCTGCCGCGTCACTTCTGTTCCCACTTGCGGCCGGCCGCGGGTTGTGCGGATCAGCCGCAGGACTCGTAAGAGTTTGAGGACGCGGACGAATCGGAGGAAGTTGAGCTTAGAAGCCTTGTCGACAGGAGAGGACTGGGCGTTCATAGACTGCTTCACTGCAAAGATCACAAGGGCCGGCATGATTGTGACAAAGTCAACCACTATGAGGGGCTGAATGAGGTGCTTCAGACGGCTCTCCGCCGCGTACAGGTAGATGACGAAGTCCGACAGGAAGATGAAGGTGATGATCAGCTCGATCTGCTCCAGAGAGCTCAGCACATTCTTCTGAGATTCCGAAACGACACTCAGGTCGGGAAAGTACGTCTGGTAGATGTAGATGCCGACAGAGAGCAGGCTGAAGATACAAGTGGAGAGGTCGAACAGGAGTCCCCAGAAAGAGCTCAGGAGCCATGAAGCGAAGTCCTTGCGCGTTCGCTCGGCTTCTTCCGACGCTGCTGCGAACGCTAACTTGAATTTCCCCCAGTAATTGCCCATCCCGCCCTACTGTCCCTCCCGAACTGTCTTGAGCAGACCCCGGCCCTTGCGCTAACTCGCCTCAATCAGCTTACTCACAATCGGCGATCGATTCCTCGTCTGTTAGATTGCGTGCTAACGCATCCTTCCCTTCTCCTCCTCTCCTCCTCTCCTCCTCTCCTCCTCTCCTCCTCTTCTGTTCTCCCCTCTTGCGTGCATCAGCCACCGCAGTGCCGAAATTGGACTGCAGTTTCCAATTCCAATTCTATAGAATCATTTCGGAATTTGTACTGATATCTCGAGATTTTATTGAAATTTCATCAGACTGTGCAATTATTTATTGTCAAAGTTGACAAGAATACTGTTTCTAGTCTAAAAAAAGAACGTCAAATGTAAAGCGCTACAAAAAGCAAGAAGGACGAGGCTGACAATGATGGTGTAGGAGGAGCAGGTGCAGCGCTGGCCCGAGCTCGGAACCTGCCGATGCTCGTCTGATGAGACGCAGCGCCATGACAAGGGACCTGTGGAACCGTCTCGGCGGAAGGACTCCGGGAGACGCACCGAGCTGGTTGTAGGATACGAGCAAGAGAAGCAGCGTGTTTCTCAACCCCTCAATGATAATGTGAGGATGGACTTCTAAAAAGTTTTCTCAACTCTATGGGAAGTGACCCTCCCTTGGTCTGCCCCCCTAACCCTCCGGTCATCGGGTCGTCGTCCTCCTATTTTCACCCGGGGACTGGAGGAAAACACTTCGCACATGGAAGATTCAAGTAAAACGCATGACGTCCCTGTCCCCTCCCGGTCCTCCCTGTCTTACTCTGCCCGTCCTGTCTTGCCCGCAATCGCCTTTCTCTTGCAGGAGGAGGTAAGAAAGGGTCAGTCAGAACAAGGGAGGTAGGAAGGTGGAAGGCGTATAGGAGGGAACCTGACGGCAGGAATCAGGCATTAGCCTGCCCGCCCTCAGGCCCTCAGGTTTAGGGAGGAAGGGAGGAAGGGAGGAAGGGAGGGCAGGCAGGCTGAAGGGTGGATGGAGGTGCCGAAAGACGAGCTGTAAAAAAGGCAAGAGAGACAAGAAAGCGCGAGAGTTTGAAGTAACAAGGGGGCGTGTTGAAAATGATAGATTACAGCACAGCAACCCACATGTAAGGGGCAAAACGATTTTAAGTTGAGGAGCCGCGATTGAGAGGCAACGCACAACAAGGCGCAAGTGAGTAGATTTTGATCCAATCATATTGTGGCATAAATTCACAGTCAGGGTTATCTAGATTGTAGTTTGCATCCATGAATTTCGTCGACTCAATGATTTTGAGTCCAAAGCAGAATGACTCGTAATTTGACAAGGATTTTAACTCGAGAATGCGATCCTTGGTCATGTCTGATTTTGCACAACCAACATGTCTCAAACTTTCATTTTCATTTTTCTACTGAATTCGTTCCTGCCAGCCATTATTTTCAATGAGCATCACTGATTTAAAGGTCAGGCTTTGGCCATCGGCTCCTGCCATTAACTTTCCTCTGCGGGTGAAATCTCGCCCTGCTGCACATGCTTTCACAAGCTTCATTGCCTGGATGTGCCGTGAGGGAAAAATTGCCCTGTTGTAGCACTCCGCCTCATTGATTTATTAGGCAGAATCAAGGGGGCAGTTCAAAATTCCTATTGAACCACTAGGAGAGACCTCATGCACTGCCCACCGGATACACCTTCCGACTCCGAGCTCAAAGTTAAGTTAAAAAAGTCAGTACTCCGAACATTGTTGACTGGATGATTTTTTAAAAAAATAAGTCGGCCTTTTTAAAAAAACTGACCAGTGGCATTTTTAAAATGGTGTATGAAGATTACTACAGTAAAAAAGGGTGGAGGTCAGCGACGATCTTTTTAAAAACCTCGTTGTTGATTTAACTTAACTTTGAGTAAAACATTTAAACTACACTGACGTTGATATCTCCTGCTGCCGGGCCGGGGCCGGGGCCGGGCTGGTCGGCCCGCCATGATGGCGCACTAAAGTTTACTCAAACAAGTAGTTGGCTGGTAGCACATTTTTACTTATTGCTATGATGAGTGGAAGTTTAAAAAAAAAAAAAGGATGGTCACTTGGCAACAATGGCGCCGGCTGGTTCGGTTCATTATAGCCGGCGTCAGCAAACGTCTCTATAACTGCTTATAGTTCTATAAGTAGTTGACTTGATTTCAAAACAAATTGCTGATTTCGCCGGTCCACGTCTCCTCCCCAGTTTACTAGGGTACCCGAGTCGTATCAGAGGTCCTAGGATACTAGCATTTTTCTACGAAACTTGATATCTACAAAAGCCTTTTAAAAGTGTCTGTCATATCAGTACCCACCACCCTCGTCTGGATGTTTACACATACCCTAAAGGACAGGATGGGCCCCACCCACATCCCGAATGACCCACACCCTTTTTACTTTTTTTTGAACTACCCTATAATCTCCTTGGCTTCGGATAATAATGGACCCCTAGTCATTTGATCACACTACAAATGACTACCCCACCCCTACACTAAAATGAATCACCATCCTATAACGGGTGTAGTACCCCCAAGTTGAATTGCCGGGTTCATGCTACGGCCCTAGTATACCCCACCCTATCACCTTCTACCCTGCCCTGCCCTACCCTACCCTACCCTACCCTACCTTACCCTACTACAACTCCATATGGTGATAACTTTTTCCCCCACACTGTGATCCGCTCTGTATCACTACCCTACCCCCTATTTCCCCATGTTAAATAGGACTCGGACCACCTCCTTCAGACAACATACCCCGCCCCCACTTCACTTTTTTTTTAATACCCCACCTTTTGTTAATTTAGTTGCAAGCACCCCCACCCCTCTATCTAAACAAAAACCACCCAAAGTCATGGTCCATTTTAGCCACCACCGGTTTATTGTTGCCCCCAGTCATTCGTACCAGCACAATGACCCCACCACTTCTCGGGCAATATCTGGTTGATCACCCCCTCTTTTCCACAATCGAAGTACCCCTACCCACCTTTTTCCCCTGTGACGAAGGTACATTGCGAAGGTTTTGCGAATCCTTCAGTACCCCTACCCAATCTTCCCTGATGACCCCTAGTGACTAGGACTGTCTAGTAACACCCTTCCACACCTCACCCCCTCGGAACTACCCACCCCACCCTCCCTAGATAGCTGTCGCGTCCAGCCTTCGAAAATCGCCACCCTCCTCTGCTGTCCCTCAAGCACATCCACCTTTGTTGACTTGTTGCTCTTTCTCGCTCTAGTCCTCCTCCTCCTCCTCCTCCTCCTCCTCCTCCTTCCTCCATCTCACCCTCTCATCTCCCGTTCTTCTATCTCTCACCTTCCTCCTCTGCGCATCCCTTCCCTCACAGCTTAAAGGCAACTCCTGCTCCTCCCTTTGCCGAAGCTCTCTGTTTGTTGTCCTCTTCGTCGTTATTTGACGCTCCTTTCTTTCAAAAAATCTTCTTCGATCTCTCTCAAGTATGCAGCAGCTTCCATTGGGGATGCAGCATCCTCTAGCGAACTTCGCTGTCTCACAGAGCATCCAGCAGCGTTGTGGCCTGCAAGCACCTAATGCGCCCCCAGAGAATGCGCAGATTGCCATAGGACTGAACTCTTTTCTTCTCCGAGGAATACAAGACAAGAGTGCTGGACAGGCTTTCAATCCCAACGAATGCCATTTGCCCGGCATACAGGCGAACCCTCACGTGACCATGGGCCCTGTCAACACCGTGAGCGGCATGAACCCCGTGTTGCACCTGGGAATGTCTTCCGCGTTCACATGCGTTAGAGATGCTCTCAAAGGAGCCGATGAATCTGCGTCCATCCAGTCTGCTGTTCAGAGCATAACGGCATCTGCACAGGCCATGGCACAGAACATCCATGTTTCACAGCCTTTCAGTGCTGATGACAGCAAAGCGCAAGGGTCTGATGAGGTGATTTTACTGTTTCTCTTTGTTGAGATTATGTCTGTCTAATTGTTGCAGTCTTCTTTCTCTGAATTCTGTGTGTGACACCTAGAAAATGTTTCCCTGTTTGTTTACTTCTTTGGATCATATTTTGACAAGTACTCTTAGGATGACAGCAAGAAGAAGTCTTTGATTGGTGCGGAGCTTGCTGCCAGAATCTATGCCATGCGGCCTCCTCGCACACAAGTTGGAGGACAGTTCAACGCTGCACAGGGCCTATCGCCAACTGCCGTCGGGAACCTGTTTGGAGTGAGCTCCAAGGTAGTGAGAGACATTTGGAATCGAAGGACATGGATCGAAGCGACGAGATCCTTGTGGTCGGACTTCGAAGTCGCCTCGCACCTGATCGAGATGAAGACAGCTGACCCCGACCTGGCCAACAAGCTCGCCAAGTTCAAGCCTCTGATCTTGAAGAGGAAGCCTGGCCGGCCCCCCGGTGCCAAGGACTTCGTCCCGAGGCAGAGGAGGAAGAGGGACGTCACTTCGGGGGCGAGCCAGGAGAATGCAGAGACAGCAACCGGGCAGACGACATCGCAGCCACAGCAGTTGCCAGCAGCCGCTACTCCTTCCCTCGTCGCTGGCAACCCCCTCGCTTCCAACTTGCAACTTTGCACACAGGCCATCGCGCAGAGCCTCGTCAACCCTGTGCTGAAGCTGGAGAGAAACTTGGCCGGGTTGGAGCAATCTGCAGTGCGCACTGCACAGGATGCGATGGGGGGGCACCAGGGACACCATGAGGAAGGGATCTTGAGCATCAACCAGGCGGATCCGTTCGCGTCTGACTGGCAGCACTTGTTGAAGGAGTCGGACGTGATGGTGTAAATACAGTCTAGCAAGAAGCCTCTCCCTCCTGTCTAATTGTGTATTTGAAATCTCTAGGCGACATTATAAAAGATCCAGTAAATGCAAATCGAGTTTGCTCAGGACTCCCTCTTGAGTTTCCCCATAGGGTACTGACGTGTCCAGATAGTCGCCAGCCATTTCTCCCCCTTCTTGACGGGAAGCGACTGCAGCGGGTCAGGTAGCAGGCAAGTGGAACATCCTTGTCACCTCGTGCTGCGTCCTCGGGTCTGGGACCCCCCGGACATCGGCAGGGAAGAATAAGAGGGCGTCTCCCTTGCGCGGCGAGAACTTGGTGCCTTGCTGGAGTCAAGAAGCAAGAGGTAGGGAGGAGGGAGGGAGGAGGGAGGGAGGGAGGGAGGGGAGGGAGGGAGGGAGGGAGGGAGGGAGGGAGGGAGGGAGGGAGGGAGGGAGGGAGGACGGGGA
>NW_005434641.1:572976-576471 GCF_000315625.1 Guillardia theta CCMP2712
AGGAAGGGAGGGAGGAGGAGGAGGGAGGGGAGGGGAGGCGTGTATGGAAGTAGCGAGAGCAGCAAGGAGAGGAGAAAAGATAGAGACCACGCGAGGATTTGAGGAGGATACCTAGGAGCGGAAAGCTCGTCTCGCCTCCCTCCTCAACTGTGTTGAGATAAAGCAGCAGCGTCGAGATCCGTTGACCCCCTCTCTCTTCTAGCGAGCTGCTTCACAGATCATTTCCTCCTGCCTCCACTCCTCTCTCCCTGTCTGCCTCCTTCCTTTCCCCCGGCTCCTTCCCCCCCTTCTACCTTCTCCCTCCTCCTCTCCCTCCTCCTGGTGTACTGTTTCTCCTTCCTCCCCTCCTCTTCTCGGAGGAGATGAAGACATAAAAGAGGATATGACGTTCCTTCTCCTCCTTCTCCATCACTGGCTCGTGCCTACCTTCGTGCCGCTGGCGCGTCGCCGATGACAGGGACGGTGTCAAGGTGCTGTTCGTAGCTTCCTCCCACTTCGTACCTAACCACCTGCACCGCAGCTCAGGTCCAGCTGCCTCGACCCTGCCGCCCCTGCCTGCACCGCCTCGAAGTGTGAGATGGGCAGTTGAAGGAGTTCAGACGCTCGTGCTCTGCTGCTCTGTCATGCTCTGATGTTGCAACTCCTGCTCTTTCCTCCGAACCAACCCCCCCCCACCTCCTCCTCCTGCTCCTCTCCTACTCCTCCTCCTCCCGTACTCGATGGACGAGACAGTCTCGTGGACCCCTCGCCTGATCGCCGCTGACTTTGACCTGGTTGCTCCTCCTCAGTTCGTGCAGGCGAGGAGGGACAAGTCTTGCCTCCTCGCCGACGTGACGGCATCTGTCGAGCCGTCCGTGCGTATCCCGACGCCAGAATGCTGTAGAACGTTGAATTAATGATCGAGGAGAAGATGGTGGTGATGGAGGTGCGGGTGCAGGTTGAGGCACATGGAGAATGGAGAAGGGAGGCGAAGGAGCAAGGAGGGGGAGGAGCAAGGAGGTAGCTGGGAGGAGGAGCGGGAAGGAGGAGGAGGAGAAGTACTTTCAGCTTGCTAGCAGCGAGTTGAACGAGGAGGTCACATTCTTCCTCGCTCAGAAAAGATTTGATCTGAAGGCAGTAGGAGTGAGGAGGGGAGGGCGGGAGGAGCAGAAGGTACTGAGATCAGCCGTGGGTCCCTCCTGTGCTCCTTCAGCGCCGGAAAGAGCGGCCGCGCGCTCTGCGGACCCACAGGCAGCCAGGCATGCCGGCCGTCGAACTGAGGAAGAAGGATGAATGAGATGTGAGAATGAAGAATGATTGAGACAGTAGGCGAGGGCTGCTATCAACCTTGTTGACTGAGATGTTCAGCACTTCACTGACGAACAGCTCGTCCAGCGGAATCTTGCATCGCAAGGTCAGTTCGCCTCCCTCGTACATCGAGCTCGCAACCTGCGCATGCTTGTGCCATGGGTCTTCGGGGATGGGGCGGAGGCCGACGAGGTTGATGTGAGGAGGAATGCAGAGGGCGTGGAAAACGGAGAGAACGGGTCCGAAGAGGTCAAACTTGTTCTGCTTCCAGTTGTCCTTGCGGAACATACGGCCTGCAGACCAGTAGCACCTGCTGGCTGAGTGAGGGAGGAGGGAAGAGGAAGGGAGAGGAAGGGAAAGTGGAAGAAAGGAGGGAGGGAACGGACGAGAACGAAAGAGATGATGAAGGAGCAGGGTGGGAGATTCCAAGGAGCCGAGATGCAGTACGAAAACAGAAGGGAGAGGGAGGAAGGGGGAAGGTGGAGGAAAGGAGAAGAGGAGGAGAGGAGGAGAGGAGGAGAGGAGGAGAGGAGGAGAGGAGGAGAGGAGGAGAGGAGGAGAAGAACGAGAAGAGGAATGGAGGGGAGAAAGGAGAGGAGCTGAGCGGAGGAGAGAAAAAGAGGACAGGAGAGGAGGACAAGAGAGGAGCGGAGGAGGACAGGAGAGGAGAGGAGAAGGAGAGGAGAGGAGGAGGAGAGGAGCGGAGCGAAGGAGGAGAGGAGAGGAGAGGAGAGGAGCGACCGAGGAGAGGAAAGGAGAGGGGAGGAGAGGGGAGGAGAACACCTGTATGTCATTCCAAGCCCTTTCAATCTTCCTTCAATCTCCATTGCCTTGTGCCCTCTAGGGGTCTCGATGTACAGGATGGGTTGATGGAGGAGCAGAACAGCTGCCAGTCAAGTCAGACCAGTCGGAGAGGAGGAACGGAAACTTGACCTCGGGCACCAGCGACAACATCCTGCCATGGAGGGTACGCGCACAACGAGATCTTGATCAAGTGAACTCGATCTGCTACACTCTCCTCGATCCTGCCTCCGCTGCCTCCCCGCCGTCAGGGGAGCTGCTGGTACCGCTGCTGGGGTGCAGAACGTCGTCAAGAGCTCTGCACGGGACACTGTCGGGCAGGTGCATGTTGGTAGCGTCCGCTCCTGCCAACTTACTGTGTGTGAAGGGAAAGACAAGGGAGAACTTTGAGATGAGACCTTGGCGGAGTTGGAGGCTAGAGACTCGTTGATGTCGACGACTTGCTACAAGATCAGCAAGTCAAGAGGAAGAGCAGGAGCAGAAGGAGCAGGAGCAGGAGCAGGAGCAGGAGCAGGAGCAGGAGCAGGAGCAGGAGCAGGAGCAGGAGCAGGAGCAGGAGCAGGGTAAAAGGAACATCCTCAGCCTCTTGATGCTGTCAACCCGATCCCGACGTACCTGTCGGCCGTTTCCTGCGATGCAAGGAAGGAGATGCACATTGCTGTGCGAGGAAATGCCCAGCGTAGCAGCAAGACAGTTGGCCAGGTGCCTTCTTGGCTCTGCTACGATGACTTTCCCTCGTCTGACCTTGTTCGCGAAGTAGAGGGTCGAGTATCCAACCTGATCAGTGCCAGTCACAGCTGCTCGTCCTGCCCTCCTTCCCCGTCACCCCAGGGCAGATGTCGACCACATTCGATTCGTTTCCTTGCAAGCAGCGTGAGAAAGTTCGACAGCGACTGTCGCTCTTCTACCGATCAGCCGATCGAGTACTGAGAAGGCCCAGTCCATCCAATCACCGTAGCTGTTGGGAGACGAGTAAGTGATGGACAGGACAGGATAGGACAGAACAAGACAGGACAAGATAGGAGGGAAGAACAGCAGAGGAGAGGAGGGGAGAGGAGAGGAGAGGAGAGGAGGGGAGAGGAGAGGAGAGGAGAGGAGAGGAGAGAAGAGGAGAGGAGAGGAGAGGAGAAGAGAGGAGAGGAGAGGAGAGGAGAGGAGAGGAGAGGAGAGGAGAGGAGCAGAAAGAAGAGGATCCGTACAAGAGAAGAGCTAAACTCTCGAAGGAGTCGGCGAGAGATACAATCATGTCTCCTTGCCTGTAGCATGTCACGGAAAATTGTTGTTGTCGACATTTATTGAACCATCATCATCACCACCACCACCACCACCATCACCATCATCATCTCCATCATCATCTCCAGCATCATCATCATCATCATCATCATGTGCATCATCATCTCCATCGTC
>NW_005434641.1:577554-589936 GCF_000315625.1 Guillardia theta CCMP2712
GGAGAGGAGAGGAGCAGAAAGAAGAGGATCCGTACAAGAGAAGAGCTAAACTCTCGAAGGAGTCGGCGAGAGATACAATCATGTCTCCTTGCCTGTAGCATGTCACGGAAATTGTGTTGTCGACATTGATTGAACCATCATCATCACCACCACCACCACCACCATCACCATCATCATCTCCATCATCATCACCATCATCATCATCATCATCATCATCAGTTCCATCATCATCTCCATCATCATCTCCATCATCATCATCATCATCATCTCCATCATCATCCCCATCATCATCTCCATCATCATCTCCATCATCATCTCCATCATCATCTCCATCATCTCCATCATCTCCATCATCTCCATCATCTCCATCATCTCCATCATCTCCATCATCTCCATCATCTCCATCATCTCCATCATCTCCATCATCATCCCCATCATCATCTCCATCATCTCCATCATCATCATCATCATCATCATCATCACTTCGTTCTGGTCTTCACGTGAACGCCCCCCTTGCTTGCTCCCACCCGTCGCAGGCAGTTTGCAAGCTTGTCAGTGGGGCAGCAGCCTCGACACCCCCCAGCATGTCTCATGACGCACTGAACCTGCTGGGGGGTCAGCAGGAGGAGGGCAAGCGAGGAGAACGAGAACTTGTTCCGCAGCAACAGCGTTGCAGAACTTGAGAGAGTCGACTTGCGACTCGACCTCGTCCTCTTCCTCCTCCACCTCCACCTCCACCTCCACCTCCACCTCCTGTTGCTCTTCCTGCTGCTGCTGCTCCTGCTGCTCCTGCTGCTCCTGCTGCTGCTGCTGCTGCTGCTGCTGCTGCTCCTGCTGCTGCTCCTGCTGCTGCTGCTGCTGCTGCTGCTCCTGCTCCTGCTCCTGCTCTTGCCCCTCCTTCGAAGATGATGGAGCTTGTCTCGGTTTCTGGTCTTCATTGCAGGTACCTCGACCCCTTTCTCTCGCCTGCTTCTCCTTCTCGACCTTGACCAGAGTCGCGACAAGCTCGTCGACCGATCTCCATGCTCCTTCCTCCCGCACCCCGACGCCGTGGAGGGCTTCCTCGGCTTGCTTCATGGATCTGCGCAGGCAGTGAGCGGCTGGAGACGTTCGTCATGCGCTCTACCTCTCCTTCGCGCCATCCCATGAGGATCGAGATGCGATCATGACGGCCATGGCGACCACAAGCAGGACCGAGCAGTACACCAGTCGCCTCCTTCTCCTCCTCCTGTTGCTGATGCCCTCTTCCTCGTCCTTCTCCCCCTCCCCCTCCCCCTCCCTCCTCCTCCTCCTCCTCCGCCATATCGTCAGGACCAGTCGGGAAGAAGCCTCAGTAAAACGTTTTTCCGGCAGTCGCATCCTTACCCCCCTCTTCCCCTCCTCCATCTCCGCCTGCTCGCCCTCCTCCTCCTCCTCCTCTCTCTCTCTCTCTCTCTCTCTCTCTCTCTCTCGCTGCTCCGAAGGCTTGCGTGAGGTCTTCTGCCCTCCTTCACTCGCCCTCCTGCCCACTGCTTCCTGCTCCTCCTGCTCCTCCTGCTCCTCCTGCTCCTCCTGCTCCTCCTGCTCCTCCTGCTCCTCCTGCTCCTCCTGCTCCTCCTGCTCCTCCTGCTCTTTCTCCTCAACGTCGCCCTGGTTCACCATCCTCTACCGCCCCGATCCTTCAAGGCCATGTCATGGTCTTTAACGAGACGCGCCATCGCCGTCTGCGCCATCGCCGCCGTGATCGCGTTCCTCTTCAACGCGTTTGGCAAGAACATCCATCGTATGAGCAAGAGGATGGAGGAGGAGGTCAGGAGGGCAGGGGACCTTGGGCCAGCGATCATCTTCGCCATGGCTCTCGTCACTTCGCTGCCCATCCCCGTCTACAACATCATGCTCATGTTCGCAGGCTACGTCTTCGGCTTCGGCTCCATCATTCTGGTTACCTTCCTCGGCAGCCTCGCCGGGTCCACCTTGGTCTTCCTCCTCTGCAGGAGATGCTGCTCTCAGGATTTCTTTGCCCGCTACATCCCCCACAACAGCAGGTGGCGCCCCATGGTCGAGGCCTCGAGCGGCAACGGCTTCAAGATCGTCTGCCTCCTCCGTATCATCCCGTTCCCCTTCGCCGTCCTCAACATCGCTGCTGCTGCTCTCCCCATCTCCTCCGTCGCCTTCGTGCTGGCTAACGCGCTCACCATCCCCTTCAAGCAGGTGGGGTTTGCTTGCCCTGCTCCTCCTCCCTCTGTCCTGTCCCCTCCTGTCCTTTCCTGTCCTGTCCTATCTCAGGGGTCCCCAACTCCCTCCACTGCCTCCTGCTCCTGCTACTCTTGCTCCTCACTGTCAAGCTTGCAGGTGATCTACATCTACATCGGAAGCAGCTGCAGCAATCTCATCGAGGTTCTGGGCAAGGGCAACTCCACTAGCAGCCTGAGCTCCAGGCTAGTGCAGCAGTTTGACCTGACCAGCGCCGCTCGACTCCTCATGGTCCTCACCATTTTCGTCGCTGCCTCTCTGTACGGCCGCAAACACCTGAAGAAGATGTACCAGACCTCTCAACACCCGCATGCTGGGCACGACCTGAGGAATGAGAAGGAACTGAGCTGATAGCTGGAGATATCCTGCGGTGACGCCCCTGGTACCCTCCTTCCTCCTTCCCTCCCTCCCCTTGCTCATGAACATTTGAATGTCAACGACTGAGACGTTTATGAACGTCTGAGCTCCTAGAAGACTCCTTCACGTCCTTCTCCCCGTCATCCCCTCCCCGCCTCTCCTTCCCTCCTCTCCCTCCTGCTAGTCCTCCTCTCTCCCCCTCCCTCCCCTCCTCCTGCGGCAAAACTTGCTGAGCCCGGAAGTATCGGAATGCGAGCCCAGCTATGCTCGACCTGGTCCAGGAGAAGATCGACCGGCCTAGCACACATCTGCGAGAAATGAGAACTGACATGAGGAGGAGGAGGAGGAGGAGGAGGAGGAGGAAAGGTCAGGGTGAGGATGCAGGTAGCCGAGGAGGGGCGAGGAGGAGGAAGGAGGGCAGCGGAGAAGGGAAGGAGACAGAAGGAGCAGAGGATGGATAGGATACTGCGAGAGCAGCTGCTACCTGCAAGAACTCCTCCGACAAGGGCCACACGTCTCTCAGATAACGTTGGAACGCAAGAGTCTTCAACGAGCCTTGCAGCTGATCACACAGTGAGGAGACAAAGAGAGAGGAGGGACGAAGGAGGAAGAAGACAGCAGGAGAGAATGGAAGGGGAGGTGGAAAGTTGGGGGAGGAGGCAAAGGAGGAGGAAATGAAGGGAGAGGAGGCGGAGGAAGAGAAGCGAGCAGAGGAGGTAGGGGGATATGGAGAACAAGGAGGAAGGAGGGAGAAGAGGGTGCAGGAGGGAGGAGGGCAGGATTCGGTTGAGCAAGTCAGCCAGCCATCTCATGCTCACCTGCACGCTTCTGACCATGGACCCGCTCACCTCAGCTGGGAACGAGCTCGGGGCGCAGAAGGGAGCGAGCCGGTCAAAGATCTCTAGGATGCTCTCCCTCTCTGGAGGAAGGAAACTCCTCTGCTCCGACTTGCTGGTAACGTCAGCTACCAGACCGTCTGCGCTCTCCCCTCCCCTCCTGCTCAGCCCAATAACGACATCCTGGCAGGTTTGTTCGTTAGAGGAAGAGCAGGAGCAGGAGCAGGAGCAGGAGCAGGAGCAGAAGGTAGAGAAGCAGGAGCTGGAGCAGCAGCAGCAGCAGCACGGGAGGTACTTGTCGCACCTGGACGAGCAGCAGGCCGAACTTGCGCTCGAGGGTCTCGATGACGTGAAGAAAGATAGAGTCGAGAGAATCTGCGAGAAGCAATCAGCAGAGCGAAGAGTGAGGGAAAGAGGAAGGAGGAGGAGGGGGAGAGGAAGGAGGAGGAGGGAGAGAGGAAACAGGAGGAGGGAGAGAGGGAGGAGGAGGAGGGGGAAGGAACAGAGGGGGAGGGAGAGTGAGGGAGAGAGGGGGAGTGAGAAAGGGAGGAGAAGAAAGGAGGGGATGCGAACAGGAGAGGGAGAACAAGGAGAGGACAAAAGGGAGGAGGAGGAGCGGGGGGAGATGGGGAGGTGGAGGGGTTAAGGGATTACAGCATCTGCTATGGAGGATCTCGTTGACTTGATCGTCGCCGTTGAGGAGCGAATCATGAGCAACGCTCGTCCACAACTCGATCGCCCGGGGGGTCGGGAAAGTCTGCAGCCCCTCCACGTCATCAACACGGTCGAGGAGGTTGAGGATGCTTGTTGGAGACGATCTCTTAGCAAGCAGGTGTGACGTTAGCATCGCTCTCTTCTCCTGCCAGCTCTGTCATGTCCTCCCATGCACCACATAAGGAGCAGGAGCGTGCTCGCACCTCGGCATGCAGCGGGGGCATCGCGCCGATCCGCATCCTCCCCGTCCTCGCAATCCGCAGAGCAGCCGCGTACACATGCTCCTGCAGATGCTCGACAAAGAGCTGCTCCGGCATGTGCATCAGTGCGTTCCTCCTCACCCTGCCCCTCGTCTGCTCCTCCTCCACAGTATCTGCGTCCTCGGTGGAGAACCTCTCGGCCCAGAGGAAGCTCAGCTGCTCGTCGGGACCAGGAGGGTCACTGGAGATGAAGAGAAGGATCCTCCTCCACAGTCCCTCCCTCTCCTCCTTGCTGAGCGATCGCATGTGCTCCTCGATGGCTGAGCACAGGTGGATGCACTCGTTGAACCTCAACCCGTCGAGCACCAGCACAACCTTCCTCCTCCTCTCCGCAATGATCTGCTGCATCGTGCCCAGTAACTTTGCAAACACTTGAGCATCCGACGGCTGCCTGCCCCCGAACGCCCTGCAGCTCCCAAGGCCCTGGACTGAAAGCTCGACCGTGAGAGTTTTGAGATACGTCATATAGGTCTGTCCATGCTGCCTGTGCCAGTCCACACATACCGGCAACCAGTCCATCCCTCCCCTTACTCCTCGCTCCTCCCCTCCCTCATCCTCCCCCCTCCTCTCCTCCTGTCCCTCATCCTCCCCCCTCCTCTCCTCCTGTCCCTCCTCCTCCCCCAACCTCTCCTCCTCCTCTTCCTCTCCCTTTCCGCTGCCAACGGGGGAAAGCCCATCATAGATATCAACCCTTGACTTCTGAACTCTCATCCCCTCCATCCCGGGTGCATCGCCGCCGGCCAGGGGCCCAGCTGCAGGAGCGCGTCCGGCGTCACCCCGAGCTGGAAAGGAGCTGTGGGAGGTGAAGATATGACCGGACTTGAACTCCCGAGCCAACTGAGCGAGCAGGGAGGATTTCCCAGCTCCCGCCTGCCCCAGCACAAGGTTGACGTAAGAGTGCCGGTATGAGGAGTCTCCCATGCTGAAGAGCCGAGCTGTCTCCAGGAGACCCTCCAGGAGCGTCACGACCGAGGGTCCTGCAGCACATCAGATGGCACATGGCAAGGGGATCAAACTCGCCTTTTCCTCCCTCCCGGTCGTCTAGAGCTGACGGCACGTAGGGAGCTCGGAAGCGCTGGAGCAGCCTGCCAGTCTCCTCCTCCTGCATGCGCCGATGGAGCAGCCACTCGCGCAGGAACAGGTCGGGAAACACCTCCTCCCTCGCCATCAGCATCCCCTTCCTCACCAGCTGCTCCTGCACGTCAGCCAGCAGGCAGACGCCGATCTCCCTCATCTGCTCCTCCCGCGCTCGCGCGAAGGATTGGATGTCCCGCTCTTGCTTCAGGTTTCCCACAAGGAGCTCGACGCCGCTGGGAGGCGCCGGCAGCTTCGCTTTCGAAAACTCTTTCGCAGCAGAGGAGAAGAGCTGGTCAAAGAGGAGGACGGCGGCGGTGAGAGCAGGGCGATCGGAGTTGGCGGCAAGGGAGGAGAGGTAGCGAGAGAGAGCGTCCGGGTCCAGAAGGACTTCGGACGCGTCAGCCAGGAAGTCTCGTCGGACAGTTTTGAAAACTTTGACCGCAAACTCGCGCGAGTAGACGTCGGGGATCAGCCCGACCAGCTCCAGGTTTGACAAGCACTCCTCCATGCTGCACTGCCTGTCGGAGCTCTGCTGGGCCTCCTCCCAGCTGCTGCCGACCTGGCGGTCCCTTCCTACCCTCTTCCGGATCTCGAGGGTGTGGAAGGCCTTAGGGTTGGCGTGCAGCACGTAGTCAGCAGAGTAGCGACTGAGAAACTGCTCGACCAGCTGCTCCTGCGGCAGCTGGCCGAGAGCTTCCTCGTCCAACGGGGGCCGAGACGGAGCGAGGACGGTAGGATGCAAGTCCATCCAGCTCTTCAGCCACATGCTCCCATGGCCACTCTCGATCAAGGAGTGCAAGGGAAGCTTCTCCTGCAGGACGCGCACCGGCCTTCCTCGTCCCTTGTCCCTCCCCTGCCTCTTCTCCAACTCGGGCATTGCGATGAGCTCGACGGTGACTTGCTCCGCGTCCTCCGCGTCCAGCCATCGCCTCCTCCCAGTCTCCTGGTCCAGCATCGTGACCCGCGCCCTTCCGTCATGGTGGACAGCTACGTCCACTGCCTCCTCCACGGCTCCCCGAGCTGTCAACCACACGACCTCCTCCGCATGCTCTGGGAGCTTCACCACTGGATCGCCCTGGGGCGAAGAGGACGCGCTCTCTTCCATCGGCCATTCGCCGATCAAAGTCTGACCGAGGAAGACTCTGCAAGAGAAGCTGCCATGGTGTATGACCTTTACCCCTTCTCCTGCTCCTGCTCCTGCTCCTGCTCCTGCTCCTGCTCCTGCTCCTGCTCCTGCTCCTGCTCCTGCTCCGCAGAAAGCCTGGCTGGGCACGAGGGTGAAGGAAGTCACCAACTCGTCGCTGGAGCCGAAGCCAGGGTCATAGACCTTGAGGCGGAGACGATCACTCCAGCCCCCGTGACTGTGTAGGAGCTGATGCCTGAGATGCCCGTGACTGCTGACGGACTGACACAACTTCCCGACCCTCCCGCTGTCTCCCTCCAGCACCATCGAGTCGTCGAAGATCTTCTTGACGGACTCCGGGATGTTCGGGCTAGCAAGGAAGTTGTCGTCCCTTACGAACACTCTAGTCTGCTGCTTCCTCCTCATCGCCGCTGCCTCGTAGTGGGACTGCCCGACCCCGAAGGAGAGTTGCAGGTGCTGGAGGTTGTGGAGCGAGATCAGATGCTGGCAGATGTTTCTGACGTCAGCAGACTGAGCGCTTCCGGTCGACGTCAGACGGGCTCCATGTGCATTCTTGTCTTTTCCTTCCCTTGCCACGTCACCCATCAAGGTATCAAACACCTGGAAAGAGGAGGATCACTCGATCTTGCGCTAGAGAACATGCAGCAAGCACTTCAAGTACCTCCAGAACTCCCTCAGAGTCCTCATAGCTGCTCAACGAATCGTTCAGAGACGATCTCAGTGCCGTTAAGTCTGATGGCGACTGCAGCGTGTGGAGTTTCAACTTTGCCTTGCACAACAGCCCCTCTCTCATCATCATCCGCCTCGCCTCCTGCAACCTGCTCGTCCAGCCCAAGTTGTTCTTGAGGTCGGCGAGGCAACTGATAGCATCTCTCAACACCTGAGCACGCAGGGTTTCTTGTGCATCCTCGTCAACTACTTTCCTTATCTTCATCTTGTCTCTTCTTCCCTCCTGTCTCCACTGACCTCTCTCCTCCCGACAGCAGTTCACAAGGTCCTCAACGTTCAGCAAGTTGTCCAACAGTAGGGCAACTCGGCGATCGAGCGAACTTTCAACCTGCTGTGTCGTCTCATGAATCTTCATGGCTGTAGTCTGAACTCTGTCAAAGAGATCGGGCGATTTGTCGCAGCTGTCGAAACTTTTCAGCAGCAACTTAACGTCGTCAGCGCATTCTTCTAGCAGCTCTGCCTGCTCTCCGTGCCCTGACTGCGCCATTGTCGCTCGTCCTGCGCCGATCACAACCACGATGCTCTCGAGCCGATTCCTCAGCTTCCCAAAGTTTGTCTGCAAGCATCGTGCACCGAGCAAGTGATCGAGTACAGAGACAGACGAAGTGCCTCCTCCTCCTCCTCCTCCTCCACGAGCACTGCTGCTCTCTTCAGCCAACCGGCAGACGCTCTCTTCCAGCTGAAGGATCTGCTGGAGACTGACATCCGGGTTGCCATCCGAGAAAGACCTCAAGGATTGTGACAAATCCCGCACATGCGCTGCATCCCCAGCATCTTCGAGGATGTCGGTCAACACGAGGAGCTTGTCAAGAGCTCGTCGCACGACGTCGGTCCTCCCGTCGGAGTACTCCATCATCAACCTGCCTCACATCTCCGTCACCTCCTCCTCCAACGTCTCGCAGCGCAGAACCTGGCGAGCGGGACGGCAGCCCCTTCACTCCTCCCTTGCAAGAACTCCAGCAGCGTGTCGGGGAGCAGCCCTCTTGAAACCAGCTGCCGCATTCCCTTCCCAGCGATGGGGACGGCGACAGACGAGCGGTTGCCCAGGAGGAGGAGGAGGATTCTTTCAGCAGCAAGGCCCCTGGAGTCCAGCATCGCATCCTCGTCGATAATCCTTCTCAGTGCTCCCATACCCTTCTCCACCATGACCTCAAGTTTCTGCGACGACTGCGCAGCTGGCAGGTTGATCAGCTCGAACTGCAGGGAGACGCCCAGGCTGTCGAGGCCCCTCCGGAGGGCAGGGATGGCATGGCGGCAGAGGTACTCCCGCTACGAGGAGACGATGAGAGGAGAGACAGGAGGAGAAGGGGGAAAGGGAGGGAGAGGAGGAGGAGGGAGAGCAGGGAGAGGAGGAGGAGGAGGCGAAGGTGTACCTCAGCTGAGAAATCCTCCTCTGTGCTGACACATCGGAGCAGCACAGCTGGAAACAAGCCAGGGGGAGACTAGGGGAGCGAGTCAGGGGGCGACAGGAGCAAGAGGAGAGTCGTCGTACCCTCTGGGGTTGGCCGGAGGAGGAGGAAACGTGGTAGGTTCTTCTCAGCAGCTCCAGTACATCATCAGGCAGTGGGATCGAAGAGTCTCCCCAGCACATGGCCATCAGCCTGCTGAGGTGCTTCATCGACCTCTCTGCTACCTCTAGGCTGTCCAGCTCGGCGCCTGGCAGCGCCGTCCCCTCCTCGCTCCACGGCTCGATGCTCCTTCCCCTTGGATTGCAGGCACGTCAGTCACGGTAGGGGAGGAGGAGGGGAGTACCGCAACAGCGCTGGGAACGGAGACGCTTTTAGGACAAATGTCTGCAACCCAGGTCCAACCCTCCTCTCCTCCTCATGGCAAACTTGGAGGGCAGGGCAGGGGGTCTTGGTCACGGCCTCCAGGAGGGCCGTTAGCTTGCTCGCCACAGCAGAGCCGAAAGGCTGATGGCGGGTGTAGTTGATGGTGATGAACATGGGAGGAGGAGTATCTCTCGTGAACTCAGCAACTCTACACCCCACAAGCTTGAGAGGGCTCGAGCTCAGGTCACGATCTTGCGCAAACACCTCCTGCTGCAGCCGTGCGATCAGAGACGATGGGGCCTCGAGCACTGAGGAGACTTGGAGGATGAAAGCAACCGCTTCCTTGCTCTCTTCGTACTCCACAACCACCACCTGAGCACCCACAGACCGCGAAAGCTCCTCCATACCTCTGTCTACCTCATCCCGCATGCTGGGGCTCGCGCTCACCGCTTCAGCATGCGCGTTTCTACGGAGCCTCACGAAGCAGAACAGCGGGGGCTGACAGAAGCTCTGCACGTGTTTGTCTAGAGAGGCTCCGTCTGCCGCCTCTTCCGTCGGACCTCGCACAACGTCTTCATCCCCGTACTCCAATCTCGGCGACAAGACCCGAGCCATGTGCGGGAACTTAGGGTGGAAATCCGAGCCAGGCGCCATGGCGCCATGGATGCGTTGGTACCTCCTCACCTGCTCAGCCTCCTTGTCTGTCTGACCCTCTGCCTGCTTCGGCTTCGGCTTCGGCTTCAACACGTCCTTGCTCCGTCTTTCCACCGCCCCCCTGCTGCTTCGGAGGTTGGCGCCGATTTCGAGCCCCTGGACCGCACGGCGGAGCGCGATACAGATGCTGGACAAGATGTCTTGCGTCCTCGAGAACTTCTGGGTGAGCAGCTTCGAGGAGACCAGGATGAGCGGGCAGCCCTCCCAGGGTCTCAGCCAAACCTCGAAAGCACCTGCGCCACCATTCATAGTCAGCAAACCGCCATGGCGATCGAGTCATCGGACCCAGCCGCGGGAAGTGCCTGTTGGCAGATGAGTGAAGGATGCCAGTGTCGAGGAAGGACCCCAAGGTCGTTGAAGTCCCTGCCCCCCAGGACGTCCTCCTTGGCTTCCTCCCGCCCTCCTCCTTCTTAACTCTCCCACCATGCAGGTAGCCTGAAGGCTCTTTCCGTCCTGCCTCGCTGCCCTCCTGAGCGTCCCCTCCAGCTTTCCCCTTGCTGACAGCAAACTCGAGCTGCCTCACGGAGTCTACATCGAAGGGTCCGTCCCTCAGCAACTCCTCACACGCCTGGTTGCACTCTACAACAACTCGCTCGGGGGGGAACAGGTCTTGGTTACTGATCGCTGATTGCAGCGCAAGAAACCTCGACGCGTACTCGTCACGAGATCCTCGTAGGGAGCCTCCTGCTCAGACACAACTCAGAGAGATCGCCGCACGAGGAACGGGCAAGCACAGGGAACCGCTCATACCTTCAAACGGTTTCTTGTCATGGGGTTTCGGGATGTAAGAATCAGTCCTCTTTGCCACACAGTACTCCACGAAGACTTGGATGGTGATGAAGTGCATGATGAGGAAGGAAGTACTCGCGGCCCTCTACTTGGAAGTACCGTCCATCCTCCTGCCAGCCAGGTGGTGCCCGTTGCTCAGCGTTCCCGCTACCTCGTCGTCTGCCCGCAATTCTTCTCCTCTCACACTACAGCTCTCTATGACTTCTCTCCTCCTCCTTTGATACTGATCGTTTCATCGTCCTCTCCTCCTCCTCCTCCTCCTCCTCCTCCTCTCCTCCTCCTCGCCATAGTTTCGCATTTCCCCCCACTCGAGCCATGCTGCATTCCAATCTTGGATTAGGTGAAGAGGCGGGGTGGAGGTAGTCTGTTTCACGTATTAGTACTGGTCATTTACATTTAATTTGAAGGGGTACTAAATGTGAAATTTCAAACTAAGGGTGGGGTGGTCAGTGGCCACAAACTCTTCCGTTGAAAATGCAGGCCCAGTTGGAAGCAGGAGCAGGAGCAGGAGCAGGTGCAGGAGCAGGAGCAGGAGCAGGAGCAGGAGCAGGAGCAGGAGCAGGAGCAGGAGCAGGAGCAGGAGCAGGAGCAGGAGCAGGAGCAGGAGCAGGAGCAGGAGAAGGAGCAGGAGCAGGAGAAGGAGCAGGAGCAGGAGCAGGAGAAGGAGCAGGAGCAGGAGCGAAAGGAAAAGGAAGAGCAATAACAGGACCAGATCTAGACATCCATGCACAAGAACAAGTTTCGGAGGGGGGAAACGAAGGAATCAGCGAGGAAATGTGGGACGAGCTTTGCAGCTTGGAGGGGCTCGTTGATCAGAATGTGAACAAGGAGCAGGAGCAGGAGCAGGAGCAGGAGCAGGAGCAGGAGCAGGGGCAGGAAGACAAGGAGAACAGCAGCATACACAAACGCAGGAACCAACGTGGTGGCCATCTTGAACAAAAAATCTTATACAAAACATGTCGCTCACAAGAACCTCAATGTGAAGTCACAGCAGCATCAGACGACGGTTTGGAACTCAGGAGGGCTCAGGACGAGGCTAATTCCTCGAGCAAAAACAACTTACCTCTTCCTGAAATCCTCGAACGAATGAACAGAACCTGTGAGAAAGCATTCTACCATCTCTCTCAGATCTCCAAGGCAAGGCTGTCAGGCTCAACATGGATCCAGGGGTTGAAGGTTCCTTTGTACTTGTTGTTGTTGTTGTTGTTGTGCTGAGGTTTCTTCGCAGGTAAAGAAGGTGATCAAGAAGTAACAAGACATGTCGACGTGAAGGTGGACAACAGCCCTGACGTCCTAGACACAGTCGAAACATAGGAGAAGAGCAGCAGCTACGGGGCAGGAGGAGGAGGAGGATAAGTGAAGCTTGTCAAGAAGGTGGCTGTACATGTTTGTGGTCTAGCATACATCACAACTGCTCTCCTACTGCAACAATCGGTTCTGCTCGAGGTTCCAGCCAGCCTCGTTCAGTCTCCCTCTGATATACTCTATCCTCTCCTCCCATGTCTGCAGGCGGGCCCAGCGAAAGTAGGGGATGGAGAGTACATGGTACCCCTCCCGTGAAAGTAGCCTGTGAGACTATGAGCAAGGAAAGGGATAGAGGAGCAGAGGGAGGGGCAGGGGCAAGGGGAGGAGTAGCAGAGGTAGGGGGAGGGGTAGAGGGAGGAGGGGTAGGGGGAGGAGGAGAAGGAGGGAGGGGCAGGGGCAAGGAGAGGAGGGCAGGAGGGAGGGCGAGGGGCAAGGAGAGGAGGGCGAGGAGGG
>NW_005434641.1:590036-598445 GCF_000315625.1 Guillardia theta CCMP2712
GAGAAGAGAAGAGAAGAGAGGTTGGAGAAAGGAGTGGAAGAGCAAAAGAGAATTCAGCAAACGAAGAGCAGGAGGCGATGGTGAAGGAGGACAAGGGTAAACATGTGAGGAAGGAAAGGAACAAGATCCAAGGTGCTGGAGAGGCAAGGAGGGCAAGCAGGAGAACAAGGAAGGGGAGGGAGTGGGAAGAAAAGCAGCAGCAGCAGCAGCAGCAGCAGGTAGAGGAGATGTATGAGCAGAGCGCAGGAGCAAACAAACATTCTCTCACCCACGACAATGTCGATGTGGTAGACTCCCTCCCAGAACTTAACCTCGTTGAAGATCGGCACGTTAAGGCGCTTGAACGTCTCAGAGACTTGAAGGTGAAAGTCAGAGGAGACGGGAGTCTCGATGTTGGCGTGAAGGTTCTTGAGAGCCTCTAGGACCTGTTGAGCGAGCAAGGGGAGATCAGATGCAGACGCATGCCTGGAGGAAGAGGGAAAGGGAGGAGGGGGAAGAGGACGAGCAGGGGGAATAAGTCAAGGAGGGCAAGTAGAGACCCGGAGGGAGAAGCCTGTCCTTCGCTCGTCGTGGTTGAACGTCGCCAGGATGACCTGAAGGGTCAAGTCAGTTGACGTGCTGGAGACTAGCAGCTCCCTGCCTGCCCAAGTTGCCGAAGCTCCTCGATGGAGAACTCCTCCTGCCGTGATGGATGATAAGCAGGAGAGGGAGACGAGGACGAGGACGAGGACGAGGACGAGGACGAGGACGAGGACGAGGACGAGGACGAGGACGAGGAGGGGGCAGTGAGAGTACCAGACGAGCTTCCGACGCTTTCATAAGAGCTTGCAGGAGTCTGCAGGAAAGGTGATGAGAAGAATAAACTAAAGAGGAGATGGTTGAAAAAGGAGACAACAAAGGAAGGGAGGACGTGGACGAGCACGAGCACGAGCACGAGCACGAGCACGAGCACGAGCAGCAGCACCTGTTACCAGACTCTGAGAACCGGTTGAATCTCGAGAATCTGAGAAAAACGATCGCCCATGCGATGTTGGCGAGGTGCAAGGTGGTAAATGTCATGAGATCTCTAGTGAGCACCTGAATATGACACGTGAGCAACATCGCCAACTACCCTCAGCTCAGCTCAGCTCAGCTCAGCTCAGCTCAGCTCAGCTCAGCTCAGCTCAGCTCAGCTCAGCTCAGCTCAGCTCAGCTCAGCTCAGCTCAGCTCAGCTCAGCTCAGCTCAGCTCAGCTCAGCTCAGCTCAGCTCAGCTCAGCTCAGCTCAGCTCAGCTCAGCTCAGCTCAGCTCAGCTTAGCTCAGCTCAGCTCAGCCCTCAGCTCGGCCCTCACCTGCTCCTCCAGGGTCGCGAAGAGTTCTTCTGCCGTCTGCCCGACGCTGGCAAACCTCCACATGTCGTCGGTGACCTCAAGAGGGACAACAGCGCAAGTCTCATCCCTCTCCTCTCTGCTCTCCGCGTACTTGAGGATCTGCTTCACCTGCTCCTCTGCTGCACTGAAAAGACATCGAGCTGTGTGCTGCGTCTTGGCGGCTGCCCACAGGAGGTTCGAGAGTTCCTGCCGTCCTATTAGGACTCTCTCCCCCTACCCATTCCTTGTCTCCCCCCCGCCACCGCCGCTGCCATCTCCCTCCTCCTCCTCCCTCCTCCTACTCCTCCTCCTTCCTCTCCCTTCTCTCTCCCACTCTCTCCCTTCTCTCTCCCTCTCTCTCCCTTCTGCTCTCCCTCCTCCCCCCTCCTCTCCTCCCCCTCCTCCTCCTCCTCTTCAACCCCACCTGAGCTTTGAACATGGTGAGACCGGGGTCAGCCACCCGCAGCTCCTCAAGGTTCGCTCTCAGCTGCTCGTACAGGGAAGGAGCCACGTGGTCTGCCTTGGCGAACGCCCACAGCATGTTGGAGATGTCCTGCGGGGAGAAGAGACGCAGGCCCCGGCGAACGGCCTCTCGCTCGACCTCGCCGAAGAGGAAGGGGAAGGTAAGGCCGTTGCTCGCGTGCGCCCACACCGTGTTGCTGAGCTCCTGCGGTTTGAAGCCCTGCAGGCCACGCACGAGCATCTCCTGCCCGATAACCTGGAAGAGCTTGTCTGAGGCGATGTTGAACTTGGCGAAGGACCAGAGGATGTTGGAGAGCTCCTGGGGGATGAAGGGGCGAAGGGAGCGGTGGAGGATAAGCTCCATCTCGATCCTGTGGAAAAGCTTCTCGTCCTGCACTCCAATCTTGGCGTAGGCCCAGGCCGTGTTTGCGATCTCCTGCGGTTTGAAGTCGGCGAGGCCGCGCGAGGAGATCTCCGACGCGATCTTGAGGAAGAGGTGCTCCGAGCGATGCCCTGCCGTCGCGAACGCCCACACGAGGTTGCTGAGCTCCTGCGGCATGAAGAGCGACAGGTCCCGCGAGGCGATGTCTTGCTCTACCAGCCGCAGCAGCAGGTCCATCGGATAGTCTGCCTTTGCGAACGCCCAGATCAAGTTTGCGAGCTCCTGGTTCTTGAAGGCCGACAATCCCCTCCTCTCCGCGTCTGACTCCACCACATGCAGCAGCTCCTTGGTGCTCTGCCCGACCGTCACGTACGCCCACACAGAGTTTGCCACGTCCTGGGGCACAAACTCTCGCAGCCCTCGCCGGAGGATCTCGAAGGCGAGGAGCTTGAAGACGGTGGGGGAGGAGAAGCCAACCGTCGCGTAGCTCCACAGGATGTTGCTCACTTCCTGCGGCTTAAACTCCTGCAGGCCTGGCACCTGCTCCTCCTCCTGCCCCGTCGAGTCACTTCTCGTCTTCTGGCCCGCGCTCCCCTTCACGAGCTGACTGCTGGCGGCAGCAGCAGCAGCTGCAGCATTAGCCTGGTCCCACTCGGAGAAGCGCTCGAAGATTGGTCGAGCTCTGCTCATCAGCTCCTTCTCGATGTCGACGAAGAAAAGCTTGACTGTGCTCTCGTACCTGAGCCTCTCCTCCTGCGAGCACAGGTTCCAGATCGTGGCAAACGACCAGGCCAGGTTGCTCAGCTCCTGCGCCTTGAAGCTTTCAAGCCCCTTGGCGACGCTGCCCCTGTGCAGCAGCTGGAACGTCTTCAAGTCAGCAAACTGAGCCTTCGCTAGCCCCCACGCGGAGTTTGCGAGCTCTCGAGAGGTCATGTCAGACTCCGACGAGCCGTTGACGATCTCCTCCGCGAGCTTCTCCCCCAGCAGCCGCACCAGCACACCGTAGGGCTCAGAGTTGGAGAGCTGCCTGAAGATGCGCTCGTTGCCCGTCTTGGCGACACGATGGATGGCAGTGGCAATGTTAACCGAGTTGAGAGCTACTCCTCCCTCCACCGCCTCCGACACGTTCCCCAGCACCTGCTCCGCCCTCACGCACTGAGTCAGCCGTGCGTTCAGGCGGATCTGCGGCATCATCTTGTTGTTCTTGCTCCCCCTGTTCCCTCGATCCCACGTGCTGTTCCCTCGCCTCTGGTAGGGCGATGCACCCTCCTGCGCCATGTTCCCTCTCCTCCTCCAGCTGCTCTTCTCGTTCACCTGCTGGTTCGTGCTCCTCAGCCCCGACCCCCTTCCCCTGCTCGCTTGCGTGCGCATCGCAGAGGAAGGGTCGTTGGACCATTTCTGCTGCTGAGGGTGAAAGTTGGACCGCTTCTTCTTCTCAGAAGCCTTCTCTCCCCCTCCCTCCCGCTCGTTCTCGCTCTGGCTCATCACAACCCACCGGATGGCTGGGGCCTCCAGTGTTGGCATGCGAGGGCTGATCGCAACCCGCTGAGTAGGAGGGGGAAAGAGAAGAGGAGGAGAAGTAGGGAAGAAGTTTCGGAGAGGGCGAAGAGGATGGTAGAGGGGCAAGAACGCTGTCGCATCTTGACACATCTCCAACACAACCAAAAGCAAGAGAAAGTACATCACCACCCTCCTCGGTACAGCCAGGCGGAACATCAGTGCTTGATGCGAAGATCTTCCTTGAAGGAAGAGAGGATAGAACCAGGGAAAGCTAGCTCATTCTCCAGCCGTCTGCGATCACAGGACTCAGCCCCTTCGTCTCCCTCCTGCCGTCAACATTTTCCAAGGCTATGCGCAGCTACTCCTCGTTCATTCTTCAGCAGCATCTCTAATCTCACCTGCTTGTTCAAACTGATATCTACTCCCTTCAGCCAAGTGTCCTCCATACCTCTCGCCTTTCAGCGATGGCATGCGCCATCCAACAGATCTCTGTGCTCCTCCTCAACTGCCACACTTTCATTTGTAAAACGCACAGTAATCACTCGAAAGCACTCGAACGGGGTACTTCTCCATCATACTCTCATTATATTGTTCTACTTCAGCATATTCTACTGACATCTCATTCATCACGACCTCCACAGGCCCTCTAGATCCCACGGATAGCACACGTCATGCCTCTGCCTCCCTGTCGCAGTCTTCAACTCTTATCCTCTGCCTGTGCTCGTTCCTCTCTCCTTCTTCCTGTCTGTTTGAGCCCTCATGACCTTCTCTTCATCCCTTCTCCCTCCTCCCTCCTCCCTCCTCCCTCTCCCGCCTCGTCTGCTCATCCGACCATTCCGCCTACATTCCGGGGGCCACGTTCGGAGGGGAACAGGGCGAGCCGGGGACTCTCCGAGGCGGCCGGCCCGCCCCGGCGAGTCACACGCCGTCACCCGGGCCGCTGGCACTGCCGTGACTGGGCAGATGGCAGCCTCAGCGGGGCCGCCGCCGGGCTTACGGTACTCACAGGTAAGTAGTGTAACTAGTCCAAGTGGCGGCCCGGCGCAGCCGCCGTGACACGCCGGCGACGTCGCTGCCGCCGCGGGGGTACTACTATGCTAGGTCCGAGGCTGAGGCGCCCGCCGGCCCGGTACGGTCACTGGCCCAGTGCCGGGGGCTCACCTCAGTACTAGAGCCTAGTGGATGAGTCACTGACCGATTTGAATCCGATGATCTGTTCCGAGGGCGGTCGGCGGCTACGGGCGGCAACCGGCGCCGCACGCGGCACTGCGGCACTGCTTGCTCCTCCGCCGGGCGGCCCGCGCGGCGGTCACGGACGGTAGCCGCTGTGTGCCACGGTACGGCCCTCAGCACTTCGTGTCGGCGATCATCGGATGGCCGCGCGCGGCACTGACTCAGGCTTCAAAATCTGCCAGGACTCGGTAATAGGCGCGCACTGGCCTCAGTGAGTCCTAGCCACGGGCTCCACTGCCAGTGACTGAGTGCCACGGTGACTGAGGCTGGCAGTCCGATCGGAGTGAACATTTTAACTTAACTTTGAGTAAAGAGAACAGGCTCTGGCTGATGACCTTCCTGCGAGCTGAATGAGGGCCTGAGCAAACTTTGTCAGATAGGGTTGCAAATTTTTTGCAGGGGTGGGGGTGATTTCTGTCAGGGTATAGATTCCAAGGGGTACGAGAATACCCCTCATTTTGTAGATTTATTTATGACAAATTTGCGGGTACTGCAAAGAGATCAAACTTTTTACACATTGAGGTGGGTACTTTGTTTCGAAGGAGGGGTCATGGGTACTTGTAAGATTGCACAAGGGTAGGGGTGGCAGCGTCACAGGGGCCGCCGCCATGGCGTTCAGTTTGCGGGGATGGCTTGCAACGATGTTGCTGGGCACATGCTGGATAACAGGTGAGAGAGAATCGTCCATGGCAAAGTAGGGTAGAAGATGCCGAGGAGGAGCTCAGTTAGCCATGAGAGGCGCCATGAGCAAGAAGTGATCAGAGGTGAAGGGGGCAGCACAGGAGTGAAGAACGTAAGGCGAGGGATGATGATCCAGGATGAAGGTCGGGGGGTGGAAGATAGCTAGAGCGATGGAGACCGTGGGTTCGAAGTTTGGGGTTCAAGCTTGCTCGATGTTCCCAGTGAGCATATGAGATGCATGTTGATGCTGTTGCTTTCTACCCGCCAGGTTCCTCAGGCTTTGTTCCCAACTCTGCCAACCCTCTGCTGGTAGCACCAGCTCGAAAGAGCGGCATAACAACAGGTGAGATGGATTCTGTTGCTTCTGGTGTACTAGATCATGTTGGTCTGTTGCTTCTCGTGTACTAGATCATGCCTGGGTTTGCGATCTGACGCTCCCGCCCTCCTTTACGTCAGGCTTCGCCTCCTTCGCTGTGAGCGACCTGTTTGCAAGGAAGAGCAAAATGGTCTCCTGCTCCTCCTGCTCTTCCTGCTCCTCCTGTCCTGCTCCTCCCTTTTCCAGCTTAGATCTTCTCACTTTGCTACCACATCCTCCCCTCTCCTCTAGGTCTTCTTGTCTCTTTCTTCCTGGTATGACCTTAGATCAGGCACCTCCCCTGTCTGTCATGGCGGCCAAGAAGAAGTCTTCAAAGCCCAGAAAGAGCAATGGTGTGTTGATCTCCTCATCTCTCCCCCTGCTGCCCCCTCCTCGCCCTCGCCCTCGCCCTCGCCCTCGCCCTCGCCCTTGCTCTTGTCCTTGTCCTCCCCCTGCCTTTTCCTCACGCTTCATACCCAAGGTTCGAATGGGGGGAACCCGCCCTCTCCAGTAGAAAAAATGGAGGCGGCAAAGATGGCGGCTTCTGCAGCGGAGCGACTAACGTTGTTGGATGATGATGATGAGGAGGAGGACGAAGATGAGGAGGAGGTTGTGTAGGATCATGTCCAGACTCTGATGTGACTTGTTGCTCTATGTTTCAGGTTGTATTGAAGGATCAGAATGCGGAGGGAAGCAAAGAAAGGTTCGTTTCCTGCTCCTGCTCCTCCTCCTCCTCCTCCTCCTCCTCCTGCTCCTCCTCCTCCTCCTCCTCCTCCTCCTCCTCCTGCTCCTCCTCCTCCTCCTCCTCCTGCTCCTCCTCCTCCTCCTCCTCCTCCTCCTGCTTTTGATGAGCGCACTGCAGAATTTCCAAGTTCGACGAGCAAATGAAAGAGGTTCTTTCCCTCTCCTTTTCACGTTTCATCCTCCTCTTGCCCTCCCTTGACTTCGTCCTCTCCTCCTGCTCCTGCTGCTCCTGCTCCTGCTGCTCCTGCTCCTGCTCCTCCTTCTGCTCCCCTTATTCTCGTTCACCTTCTTCTCTCGCCTGTCCTTGTCTATTGTCGCGTTTCCTTTCCGAGATCGCATGTCCTTCCATGTCGTGCTGATAGGTGTTGGCAGGTTGTTGCAAAGCGAAAGTCGTCAGAAGAACTAGACGTCAGAGGAACGAGGTCAAGAAATGTGCCATGTTATCATCAGCATGATCGTGGTGGTGGTGGTGGTGGTGGTGGTGCTCCTGCCTCCTCCTCCTGCTCCTGCTCCTGCTCCTGCTCCTGCTCCTGCTCCTCCTGCTCCTCCTGCTCCTCCTGCTCCTGCTCCTCATCATCATCATTCTACTGCTCCTTTGCTTCCTCGGTTTGGGTCCTCACTTTGTGCGTCTTCATTGCAGACTTCCGACAAACCCCAGCAGAAACGCGCAGAGCAACAAGCTTGACGAGCTCGACCAGAGGATCAAGGCAGCTCTGAGGGTGAGGGTGAGGAGGAGGGGGGCGAGAGAGTGTTGGCGAGGGAGGCAGACGAGGAGGGGAGGGGAGGAGGAGGAGGAGGAGGAGGAGGAGGAGGAGGAGGAGGACGTTGAAGTGAGAGGGAGCAGGAGGGCACCGTGAAGGATTGGGAGCGGAGGGAGCAGTAGACAGAGCAGAAAACTCTCTTGCTCCTCCTCCCTCTCCCACCCGCTTGACCTTCCTTGTCCTGGTCCTGCGTATCGTCAGCAGCAACGTTGGCAGGATCTCATTTGAGTACAGGGAGAGCCGACGGAGAAGAAGAAGGAGACCAAGATCAAGACCGAGACTGGAGAGGAGGTGCCCTTACTCCGTCCTCCTCCCTCAACCATCCCTCCTCCCTCTCACCACCCTCCTCATCGCCGTCCTCGTGCTCGTGCTCGTGCTCGTGCTCGTGCTCGTCCTCGTGCTCGTCCTCCTCGTGCTCGTGCTCGTGCTCGTCCTCCTCGTGCTCGTGCTCGTCCTCGTCCTCTTTCTCCTGCTCGTCCTGCTTGTCCTCGTGCTCGTCCTCGTGCTCGTGCTCGTCCTCGTGTTCCTCCATCAGCACTCTCTCTCTCAGCTCACGGTTTCCCAGCTTTACCTCACTGAGTTTGCGCCTGGCGCGTCGATTTCTCCCTTCGCCCTTCCTAAAGACCTCGACGACCTCTACATGCCCCTGCCCTCCGAACTTGTGGCGAAGGTGATGATGATGATGATGATGGTGATGATGATGATGATCATCATGATGATGATGATGATGATGATGATGATGATGATGGTGGTGGTGATGATGGTGATGGTGATGATGATGATGATGGTGGTGGTGGTGATGGTGGTGGTGATGATGATAGATATTCAGATAAGAATAGACATGAAGATGATGATGATGAGAAGGATGAGGAGGAGGAGGCAGACGAGGAGGTGGTGGGGGGATCGCGAGAGGAGAAGGGAGTGAAATTGGTCGAGGTCCTA
>NW_005434641.1:602104-603186 GCF_000315625.1 Guillardia theta CCMP2712
TCCTCCCTCCTCCCTCCTCCCTCCTCCTCCCTCCCTCCCTCCCCTTCTCCCTCTCCCTCTCCCTCTCCCTCCCCCTCTCCCTCTCTCTCTCGCTCTCTCTCTTCCTCCCCCTCTCGCTCTCGCTCTCGCTCTCGCTCTCGCTCTCGCTCACGCTCTCGCTCTTCCTCTCCCTTTCCTATTCCTGGTGGTACTCGTCTTCCTCATTCTCCTCCCCCCTCTGGTTTCTCCTGCTCCTGTTTCCCATCCTCGTCTCTTCTCTACCCTTGACCTCCTCCCTCTCGTTCCTTCTCACAGCTCACAGGCGTGTCCTCGGCCTTATCGTCGTTGCTGATTTCTTCGTCGTCATTGGATTTCTCGGTGAAACTTCCTCCTCCTGCACCTGCACCTGCTCCTCCTCTTCCTCCTCCAGCTCCTACTCCTCCTCGACCTCCTCGTCCTCGTCCTCCTCCCCCCATCTCCTCTTCTCCCGATCCTTGATTGTTTCCTTCCCCTCCTCCTGCTCTTTCTCCTGCTTCCCCTCGTCTCATCCCGTCGCTCAGGTTGGCTCGCTGTCTCCATCGTCTATCAGTTCGCAGTGTGTGGCGGATTGAACCAGTAAGCTCTCCTCCTCGTCCCCCTCCTCCCTAATCCTCGCTCCTCCTGCTCCTGCTCCTGCTCCTGCTCCTGCTCCTGCTCCTCCTGCTCCTCCTGCTCCTCCTGCTCCTCCTGCTCCTGGTCCTGGTCCTGCTCCTCCTCCTGCTCCTCCTGCTCCTCCTGCTCCTCCTGCTCCTCCTTCCAGCATTATGTAACTTCATCTGACAGGAGCTGGACAAGAAGTGCGGAGCCGTGTTGACCAAGTTCGTCTCGCTTGCTTACCAGAGCGTGCTGGGGTCAACCGTCCTGCTCTTGGTTGCTCCTGCTGACTGCGGGTGGGGTCAGGCGGCCGGCGGACGAAGGGGGTCTGCATGCTTACATGGAGCAATTGAGACGAAGTCAACTAAGGGGAGAAGAGGTGAGAGGACGAGGAGGACGAGGAGGAGCAGGAGGAGCAGGAGGAGCAGGAGGAGCAGGAGGAGCAGGAGGAGCAGGAGGAGGAGGAGGGT
>NW_005434641.1:604917-605664 GCF_000315625.1 Guillardia theta CCMP2712
GACGACGACGAAGATGATGATGATGATCATGATGATGATGACGCCTCCTCCTCCTCCTCCTCCTCCTCCTCCTCCTCCTCCTCCTCCTCCTCCTCCTCCTCCTCCTCCTTACGCTTCTCCTTGCAGCGGCGACCTCACGATGTCATATCCTGAGCTCCCCCGTGCAGGGGGAGCGGAGGGGAGCGACGGGAGATCTGCAGGTCCGAAGGAGGAGGAGAAGCCCTGGGACTCGTGCGGAGGATGAGGATGAAGAGGAGGAGGATGAGGAGGATAGAGGAAATCGTGAGGATGGAGGACAGGAGGCGTTAAGTCTCTCCAGTGCATCCTCATTACTTCCTTCATCGCCTCCCTCCCTCTCTTCCTCAGCGCCTCCTGAACTCCTCCTTTCAGGCTTCAGAGGACCGGTCTTGCATCCTCTTACCTGCAGCGACTCCTCTGCGCACAGCTTCTCGATCGTCTTGAGAACGATCGCATGCTCCAAAAAGATGCTGCGGAATCAGCCATCAGCGAGTTGTCAAGATTTCTTCACATCCTCCCCTCCCTCCCTTTCATCCTCCTGCTCCCTCCCTCCCGACCTTATCGTCCCTCGCCTACTTCAATCCTCCTGCCCCCGTCGTCTGCTCCCCTTCACTTCAACCTTCTCATAAAAATGCTCTTGAAGCTCTTCAACTTGAAGCTCTCCACGTGTTCGTCCCTGATCCTCCTCTTCCTTCGTTTATCTCTTCCTCATTCCTCCCCTCCCCTCCC
>NW_005434641.1:606490-635972 GCF_000315625.1 Guillardia theta CCMP2712
CAGCGGCGGTCGTGATGACGATGAGCGCGAGGAATGCGAAGGAGGAGGAGAGAAGAGAGAGCATGGCGACTGTACTGAGCGAGAAGAGCCTGATGCGCATCCTCCACGAGCGGGAGAGGGTCAGGAAGCAGCTCAAGTCAACTCTAGGCAGCATCTTTGACGGTGAAGGAGCACGGGGAGGGGACAGAGAGGAGAGGGCGAAGAATGTGCATCCTGTTATGCCAGAGGAAACGAGCGGAGGAAGAGGCAGGGGCAGGGGAACAACGGCGCAAGACATCCCTCGCTTCATGAGGAAGGCATACAGTGACGTGGAAAGGCGAGGGAAAGGAAGGGAAGAGCCGAGAGCTAGAGAGACTTGGCAGGGGATGAGGAAGGACTGGAAACCCTTCGATCCTTCCAAGAGTCTCGCAGAGCAACAGAATCTGTCAGGGAACCAAGTCATCAGCAGCATGATGAAAGCTCCATCTGCCAGCGGCAGCACGCCGGTAAGAGGCATACAAGGCAGCAAGGGAGCCAAAGAGGGAGCACATGAGAAGGTGTGCCTCTCTCTTGCGATCTTTCACCTTCTGCTCAAACTGCATGCACAACTGTCGTCTTCGCCTTCTGTAACATTCCTCTTCCTCTTCTCCTACAGAGTGCCAACGCTGCTAGCGACGGGTGTTCCTCGGACTGGTTCGCCCACCCTCTCGATTGTATCCGCAAGGCCTACCATGGAAGGATGAAGGGGACGAAGTTTGAGCGTGTGGGAAGGTGAGGAGGAGCATGCATCCTGTTTGTGCTGAGACTGTGCCAGTGCCCCCTCCTCCTCGACCTCAGCTGAAGGCCTGACACAGGAGAGAGAAAAGGTAGCGCGTGAAGTAGCCCAGGGCATGTTGAGGTGAGAGGAGGAGAGGAGCAGGGCAGTAGAGCGCGTGATATCTGTGTGCCAGCGGCACCATCCGAGTCCCAGAGCACAGCAAACTCGCTGCTTCCATCCAGCGAGCACGCGAGGCGCTGGACGAGAAGCTAGCGGCTGAGGCCAAGGACGTGAAACCTCCTGAGGTAGCGTCGGTCACGACGAGGAGGAAGGAGGCACACGGCAAGAAAGCTTCCTCCTCCCCTCGGAACCACGGAGGCTCCAGGGAGACGGCCGATCCTCTTCAAGATGCTGCTGTGGCTACTCCAACGTCCTCTCGGGCCCCTCCCCGTCGGAAACTATCGGCAGGGCAGCTGCTGAGCATCGTGCGTTCAAGGGAGAGGAGAAGGCGCATGGTCAGCATGTTCAAGGAAAAGAAGGACATTGAAGATGCTGAGCAAGCATACAAGGAGGGAGAGGTCCCCTGCTCCTGCTCCTGCTCCTGCTCCTGCTCCTGCTCCTGCTCCTGCTCCTGCTCCTGCTCCTGCCGCTCTTCTCTCGCTCGTTCTTACCGAAAGTGTGTCAGCTCGCCGCGCAGGCCTACCAGAAGGGTCAGCTCGATGCGAGAGAATATGAGGCTGGGTTACAAGGTGCCCCTTCTAACCCTCCCCCTTGTCCAGCTGCTCTTCTGATCTCCATCCTCAACTTTCCTCCGCTCCTTCCTCCCTTCCAGTGTCATCCTCCTCGTCTGCTCGCTCCCTTCGTCCCTTGCCAACCAAACATGGATTCTTGACACGGATTGGTAGCGGGAAGGAAGTACGGCAAGCTTGCATCGGGGAACGACAACTCCTACGTAGTGCTGCCCCTGAAGCCGAGTGAGCACGAGCACGAGCACGAGCACGAGGAATTGATGGTGTGCAGGCGAAGCAGCGACAGCAAAGTTCATCCCTTCCCTCCTAACGCTGGCGGTTGCGGAGCAGCGGAGGATGCAGGTGAGAGAGATTGATGGGCAGCGACAGAGGGCTGAAGTCCGAGAGCAGCAGGAGAAGAAGCAGTGGGACGAAGAGAAGAAGCTAGCAACCTTGCACCAGGTCTGCCTCCTCCCAGCACTCAAACGCTGAAACTTGTCCAGCTTGCTTCCGCCGCACGCGAGAAGAGGATGGCGCTTGAGGAGGAGGTGCGGCCATCTCCTGATTCTCGTACGATTCTATCTCATCGCTTCCTGCCACCAGGCAGAAGCACAGCAGAAAGTAATCCGCGAGCTCCAAGCAGCAGCTGCGATGCGGAACAAGGGGATGCCGGCTAGTGTGCCGATGAAAGCAGAGGCTGAGCAGGACAGTGGGGCGAGCAGAAGGACCCGTTGGAGGTGACTGCGTCTCCCTCCTGATCCGCGCGTTGACAGACCGGGCAGGCTCTTCTGAAGGACAACACCTTCACTCCCCAGGGCTCCCTCCAGTTAGTTGCCAAGGTGACCGCCCATGCTCCCGATGTTTCTCATGCCCGAGTAGAACGCAGAGAGGATAGCCTTCGCCACGGCAGCCAGCAAGCTCTATCGGCAGAAGCTGTCGGTAAAGGACCGCTGCACTCCAGGCCTCTGACATTGAGCAGGAAAAAAGACCTCGCAAAGCTCCATGAAGACGAGAAGGGCGTTCACTGATATCGGCTTGAAAGCTTCGTAATAGTGAAAGAGAAGCACAAGGGCGAAACGAAAGCTCAGAGGGAAGAGGTGGCGGGGGTCGAGGGAAAGGGGAAGAGGATGCACAGGACAGGCCGAACGGAGAAGGAACAGGAGCAAAGTAGCAAGATTGTTGACATCTCAGTAAAGGATTACGAGCATCGCGTTACACACGACATGACATGGAGCATGTTGATCTTGACGCAATCTCCGAAGCATTTAGCTTCTCTCACGCGACTTCCTTTCACGATTCTCGGTGCGGCCACCTGGAGGGACTAGGATCAGTCGACAACACCCCGAAGGCAGCAGCCTTACCTGAGGCGCTCCGGCTTCTCTCCCTCCTCTCCCGATCCTGGCGCTGGAATCACTCTCCTCCTTCTCTTGGCTCCTTCCTCACCTTAGGGGGTGACCTTCTCTCCTTGGAACGGCTGCGAGATCGAGAGCGTCCTCGACGAGGGGACGGCGACCTGCCGTACCGTTTTGGGGACTCGTCGTATCTTCCGCCGTACCCTCCTCCTCCCCCTCCTCCTCCTCCTCCTCCACGTCGTCCTCCTCCTCCTCCTCCTCCTCGCCCGTTGCTGATCTCAACTCTGATCCACGGTCAAGGGAAGCAAAGACAATCCTGATATTCATCACCTTACTCGGTTTCCGAGGAGGTCCCTTCCGTCTTGATCACGGCAGGCATCCTTCTACGAGAAGGAGGATCAGATTTGTAGTCAAGCACATCTGTCATCTTCCATCGCGCTGTTGGCGCGTCCAGTACGGACGGAGCAGGCGATGGAACGCTAGACAACGATGGGCAGCATAATCGCAGACATAGAAGGCAGGATGGACGGAAGGGAGTGCAGCAGGAGGGAGTCGTCGCTGTGTTGAGCGGCTCGATGGGTGGCGATGAAGAGCAACAAGAAGTCGCAGCTCAAGGCGATCGAACGGACATGTGTCTTTCTCTCAGGCTCCTTGCAGGAGCACGAGGACAGATGGGAGAAAGTACCGCGTCTCTCTCATCCTCGAACCAAACAAAGCCGAAGCCAGGAGGCTTGCGCGCCACCCAGGCATCGTTGAGCTGCCCGAACCCACGGAAGAAATCGCGAAGATCTCTGCTCTCGGCGTGGGCAGGGAGATTCCCGACAAACACCTGCACCGTTGGTAAGCCACCAACATGTCAAGCCTGTGCGCTATCATGAGGCCGTTCCCTCCCTGCCTCCCTCCTAAAGCTCCCAGCCTCCAGCCAACTCACTCCATCCTCTTCAAGAAACTCCTTCTTGCTCCTCCTCCTGCTGCTGCCGCCCCCTCCTCGACATACCTTTGTGCCCTTGTTGTAGTCAGACGGCATTGCGGCAGTGGCCTCGCTAAAGTTCTGCCTCTGCAGGGTTCCGCGTCCTTGACTTGGGAATGTTCCAAAAAATCACACTAAAAGTTCCTGATATCGACACGAGAAGTTCTCAGAATGGACCCAATTTGGAACTTTAGCCATCCGTTTCTTGAAAGTTCAGCCCTGCCCCTCGAGCGGCGGCGGCAAGAAGCCGCGGCCCGCCTCAGGTATTTTATTGAAATTTCCTAGTTTAAATTCAACTTTTCACTGCAAATGTTCTCGATATAAATAAGTTTGATATTGGGCCTTCCCGGTGCGTGCGCGGCGGCCCACGAGTCACAGTGCGGCGACGCCGCCCGGCGGGCCGGGCGGGGCGGGCGGGGCGGCCCGGCCCGGTTTTTGTCACTGAAGTCAAAATTTACGGCCCGATCCGCCGTGACCCCAGGCTGACCCACCCACCGGCCCGGCCCGGCCGGGCCGTGACGATCCGATCGGTCAGCCACCGTGGCACCGGCGCCGGTGCCAAAGTTGAAACTTCAGTATTCACTGAAGCACCGGCGGCCCGGCCCGCCGCGAACTTGAATTTAGGCGTCTGGCAAAAGTTTCAAACTTTTCAGCGTTGAACCGTCCCGGCCCGGCAAGCCCGCCTGTTGAATCGGACTCCGAATGTGGCACACCGGCGGTGGCTCCTTTAACTTAACTCAAGTAACTTTGCCGAGTAACACTGACTGGTACTGATTTTTAACTTAACTTTGAGTAAAGAAGGCTAGCCGCGCAGTAGGAACCCATCGCCATGTCCTTTGGGCGCAGGAAACGGCGTCGGGTAACCATTTCGTTCGTATTTATATAGTCTAGAGACAATTTCAAAATTGAATGCAATCAAATCAAAAGTTCAAAGTGAACTTGAAGTTCCCTTCTAGGCTTGCCGCCGACCCCGAACTGTATTCCTGAGATTCTGATTTATAAAGTGTAGTAAAGAAGCATTGCGGGGGTGCATTTGACCAGGGCAAAGGGGGTGGTACAAGTCTGTTCTGTAGATATGTTTTAGAGAGTCGCAGGCGGAACAGTTTCTGTAGCCCTGGAAGAAGTTCTAGGGCCGTCAAGGGGGTGGGGGTCCTCCAAAGTCTCAAGGTTGCTGGTAGGGGCATCCGAGTCTTGCGATAGTAAAGAGGGTACCTGATATTCATTATGACTTTACTTAAGGAAAGTGAGAGGAAGGACATTGTATGTGGGATGGGGTTGAACCGACTTCAAGGGTTCTAGATTCATGGGTAGGGGTAGTCTCTCGACCTCACTCCGACGGTGGATTTTCAAGCCATGCCAGGACGCGCGTGCTCAACGTTGGGGTAGGGGGGCACTTAGTGTTGGAGGGTAGTCAATAGTGTCGGAAAACACGGGTTCTTTCTGCTGTTAAAAGACCGGTATCGAACCATTTTTGTAGGTAGGGGTAGTATTGTGGGTGGGTAGCCACACGTGCAGGGCACGTCAACACGTGACCCCCGAACCGAAACGTGACTCGTGCGACACCCCCGTAATAAAAAAGATTTTTAGAACACCCAGTAAATCACAGGACCGGTGGGGTACTCGAAACAAGTAAAATGGACAGAAAACTGGCAGGGAAATTAGGGGTGGGGGTGGTAACAGAAGGGGTAGTGGGAAGGCGCCCCAGTTACAAGCAGAGGAGATTTGTTTTTTGGGCTCAAAAAGACAGACAGGAACACTGAGGGCCATGGGGGGTGGGGTGATGAGAGCCAAGCAGGGACAAAGGTTGTACATGAGAGCGTTTTAGGGGTGGGGGGTGATAAGGTCCAATGAATTTAGCTATAGATGGAAGGTAAGTCCTTATCGTCTAATACTAGACTTAAATAAAAGATGTTTATCAAATAGAAGGGAGATGGAGAGAAGCAGATTGCGGGGGTAGGGGTGGGATAATTCGTAGATTGACATGATTATTATTTCATTACCATGGGGTGGGTAGTGAGTGTGTGATTTTATTGGATGTTTGGGAGATTTTGAGATCTTGAGCGAAGGGGTTTTAGGGGGTGGGGGTGATCATGGTCACGAGACGAAAAATACAAGGTAGGGTGGCGAACGGTGGGGGTGAAGAAATGAGAATGCTGGTCCTGTCGCTCTCAAAGGGGTGGGGTACATACTTTGAAGGCAAGGCAGGGGTCTTTTTCGCCATAAGTCTTTCTATAACGTGAACAGTTCTTCATTTTTCTTTCTTACATAACAAGAATTTGTACGATAGACATCATTGACTGTATTCTGTTAGTACTAGAATAAAAATAATAGTATATCGTTCTCCTTTATGTCCGCGAATGGGTTCTGAGCGAGTCAACAGAGGGTAGTCCATGTAGATTTGTAAAGCAGGGTGGGTAGACCTGTTGAAACACGGGTTACCCAGACCCCTACCCATGCAGTGAAGGGAAAGTCGGAGGTGGGGTAGGGTAATCTTGAAGCTCGAAGGGGGTTGGTTCTGTTTGAGCCACGAATGATGCCAGAAGTCCGAAGACTGGACGGAGGGGGGGTGGGTGGGTCAAGACTACCCCTACTCACAAATAGATTTCCGGTAGTTTATGGGCCACCGACAGGGGGTACTGACTGAGGGGTGGGTACTTTAGGAAAGGTTCATGGGAAGAAAAGAAGGTCACTGGTGGCGTCCATGGGGTGGGGGTGAGGAGGGGGTGGGGTGGTATGAAAGGGACAGAGGGGGGTGGAGCTTACACGGGGGGGCAATAAGAACGGGGGCGGGAGGGTACACGAGGAACTGCCAGGAGGCTGCGACACACGGCAGGCTACAACTGAGGACAGGAGGAACGAAAGGGCGAGAGAGGAAGAGCACTGACGAGGAGAAGGAGAAGCAGAGAGACAGCAGGAACACGCCCAGATCCTTCAACACAGCTGCGAGAGAGTTGCCTTTGATCGGAGCTGAAGCGAGGCAGGAACAGCTGTAAGAGTACTTTCAGCACAACCCAGCGCAGAGGGAGTATTGTTCGGTGTGAGGACAGGAAGAGAGCGAGTCTTCTTCGTCTGCTACACTTGCTGGCACAGCAGAAGCTCGTTTCCTTCGGATTCTGTTTCCTGCCCCAGCATTTCTGTGTATATTCACCAAAATGTGCCAAAAAGTCGAAACCAGATGCGACGAGGGTTCGCCGTTGGTCACCCTCAGGAAGATCTTGAGCCAGCGGACTCCGCTGAATGCATCCGAAGCTACATGGATCCTCAGGCCTCTCCTGATCGCGGTCGCTGAGCTGCATGAGAGGAAGGAGGTACACGGCAAGATTGATTTGGACAGCATTGCGATCGAGTTCTTGCATGACCGCTCAGGGCACCTTCACTTAACTCAGCCGGACCATCAGCCATCAGCGAGATGCTCCTCTAACGTCGTACCTCCCGAAGTCGCAGGAGGAGGAGACTGGACGGCAGCAGGCGACATCTGGCGAGTAGGGTGCATTGCCCTTCACTTGGTGCTCGGGCATGATTACGACCTCGCTGGGGTTGGGTCTCAACTTCCGATGCTTCCTACCGGCGTTTCCTTTGACTTTGTGGACTTTCTCATGGACTGCATGAGCCCGGATCCCGAGGAGAGGCTGTCTGCAGAGGAGCTCCTTGAGCACGCTTACCTCATGGACGAGGTGGACGAACTGATTGATTCCATCGACAATGCCCTCCTCCTCTCTTCTGAGGGCAAGCAGGAGGAGGGAGCGTGCAGGCCGCAGATTGTTCCTGCTCTTCCCTCCAGGGGTCACTTGCTGTTCTCCATGCCTTCCCACACAGCGAGATGTCGAAGGTGCACCTGCCATACCGAAGAGTGTGGGGAGGACAAGGCGGCTGCTGACTGCGACTGCGAGTCAGACAGCAGTGATCTCTCACCCAAGTCTGCAGCTCCAACCAAGAGGAGGCACTTCGAAGGGATGGGCATGCCCGACCTGGCGGCCAAACGCCCTCGCAGCTGCCTGTGTGCGTGAAGGGCAACTATGCTTTGCCTGATTTTGTTTTTTTTCCATGTTCATTTCAATATTGTAGAGATATGATGTGTGCTATGTAATATTACGTCACTTTGGCTGTCAATAAAGTGATGACTTCGTATCAAAAACTTTGACTTGAGTGCGGAAAAAACAACAGGCACTCACAGGATCTCTTCACATGTGGTTGGTTGGGATGATGGGGAAACTTCGGCTCGAGTCTGAGATGGTCCAGGACGTCGGGAGCAGAGGTGACTTTGCCCCGTCTTCAGGAGACATTCCTCTCTCCCCCCCCTTCCTCCTTATGCTCCTCTGCAAGCACATATGAGACGTCACCAGCCTCGCTCTGCCCCTCTCCTCCTCCACCTTTCTCGTCTTTTGCTCGAATCCTCTCGCTTGCTTCGGATCAGCCGCCAGTTCACCACGCACGCCCTCGTCCTCCTCGACGCGGTTGCGCACAGTCTTAGTAGTCCCCAAGAACACTGGCGGCACGTCAGACTGAGAGCACATCCTCGCAAGCACAGCAGGCGCACTCATGCTCATGTCCTGCACGCGGATGGCTCTCTGTCCTGGCATGTCAGACGCGAGCAGAGGGAGCAGAAGCTGTGCCTGAGGTGTCTTGGAGCGAGAGAAGACAGCTGGAGTCCTGCCGGTCGGGCCGAAGACGCTGGGAAGTTTGTACTGTCCTGCGTGCAGCAGTTGAGCGGCGGCAGGAGGTGCCGGGCAGTTACCGATGGGGATCATGCTGGAGTCGGAGTAGAGAGTGCCCGAGGTGAATCTGCATTACGTGAAGGTGACGAGGAGAGGAGAGGAGAACAACGAGGGGCAGAAGGAGGAGGAAGAGCACAGAAAGAGTAACAAAGGGCACAGCAGGTGGGCAGGAGAGGAAGGAGGAGAAATCAGGGGCAGGGAGGAGCAAGGAGGAGAAGGGGAGGAAGGCGGAAGGGAATGACAGAGAAGGACCTGCACTGCGGGTCGAAGTTCGAGTTCGAGTGGAGGCCGAGGCGTTGCCTCCTGCTGCCTGCAAACGCCGGCTTCTCGTCAAGCAGCACGCGGGAGACGTATCCTGACGTCCATCCGGCCCTCCGAGAGACCTCGGCCGCGAGTCTTCTTGGCTGTAGCTGCTCCGTCGGTTTGTGGACCTGCGAGGACTTGGGCTTGTTCTTCCACCAGCAGCTCGCGGTGGACAGGGTGCTCTAGAGCAGAGTCACGAGCTACCAGGACAGCAAGCAGGAGCTCGTACGTAGAGTCTGGTGGTTGAGAACCGTTCCCCGTGCAGCTGCTCCAGCAGGGTGTCGTCGAGCGTCGCATGCGAGGAGGCGGCGTCTTCATGCTCCTGTCGCTGACGGCCTCGCTGAGCTTCCTCCTGCTTCAGGAAGGCAAACGTCTCCCTCTCCATCCTCGGCAGCGCCCCTGAGCTCTGCTCCTCGGGTGATGGCAGCGAGCAGATGAAGTCTAAGGGGACAGTCAGACGGTCGCCACCAACACTCCGACCTTCCTTCATCCGGTGAGTCCAGCAGGAGGTGCTGCAAGGAAACTTCCTGCAGCTCTTGGCCTCTCTCTAGAGATTCTTGGGAGAAAGATGAAAATCTGGGCATGCGCACCTCCATCTCCCTCCTCCCTTCTTGTTCCAGCATCTAAGACAGGCAGGAGATGGCGATCAAACCAGTCTCTTCATGTCTCTCTTCATGTCCCTGTTCATGTCCCTGTTCATGTCTCTCTTCATGTCTCTCTTCATGTCTCTCTTCATGTCTCTCTTCATGTCTCTCTTCATGTCCCTGTTCATGTCTTCTTTCTTCCCCTTGGCTCCCCGCTGCTGTCATGTTGCACCTTGTGGCCCCACGACATTCCAGCAGCGTCAAGGAGGGAGAGCAGGTTTTACCTTGTTCGATCGCATGTTCACCTCATTCATGCTCAAAAAACGTTCACGTCATTGATGGATGAGATTCAGCTCCTAGCAAGCACCGTGTTGGTCATCTCAGCTCTCCCCCTGCTGAACAGAGCGTCACTAACTTCACCTCGTTGTCACGGCATCTTCTCAGATTCACTGTGATCCTAACTTGATGACTAATCAAGTTGTTATGCTACTGCTGAAAAGAGTCTCACAGTCTCTCTAATTGCTGCATGCTAGGCTGACCCTCCCGCTATCACCCCGCTGCGCCATGCAGCGGTCTGCCTGGCTGTAGCTGCGGCCCCCGGGTTAGGGGCCCGACTCGGACCAACGTAGGGTGCAGTGCTACCGCCGCGAGACGGAGAGGCGGCCCCCCGTACGGTAGCACTCACTGACTCTCAGCAGCTCTCAGTCTTCGCGCTCGCCCTTCATCGCCCTCGGTCGCCATCATCGCCATGAGGTGCCAGGGCGGTCGGGCGCTACCGTTGGTCGTTTGTTACTGAGAGGGATGGTGACTTGTATGACTGATAGATAACAGGGTATGATTGATAGATAGCCACGTATACTTATAGATATAATGTTTAAGGCTCCAAGGCTTTTCATCGAAGCCTCTAAAAAGAGAGTAGATGATCGTAAAGCGAGTTCACCTCAATAAAACAATATTGACTACAAGAAGACAGAGAGTAGCTATTATACATAAATAGTCCTGCCTTAGTGGGGAATTTGTCATCCACGTGGAGGCGGACTCGACGGTTGGCCCACAGCTACGGGGGATATGGAGGCAGAGCAAGGAGAGGGCGAGAGAGGGAGAGAGGGAGAGAGGGAGAGAGGAAAGCAGAGCAGAGGAGCTACACGACCATAGCACAACCAGGCATCAACAGGAAGAGGAGAAACATGTGTGGATAACGTGGCGGATGCTTGCGATGCGGGGGAAGGCGAATGCGAACAAGTTCAGGGACGTGGACAAGTCAACGCTCTCGGCGACCACTCAGCGGGCCGTGACAAAGTCGTCGGGCATGGCAATCACATAAGCAAGACGCCTGACTGAGACTGACCGTCGTCGGCATTCTGCGGGAGCAAGTCTAACCCCGTGAAGTAGTCAACAATGATGTTGGGAGGGGAAGTCCGTCCCAGTGTCGTTGAGGAGGAGGAGGAGGAGGCGCTTCCCGTCAAGAAGAAGCATCGGATCATGGTGAATCTGGTGGGGTGTGACTATGCGCTCGTCAGGGATGTGTGCGAAGCTTTGGGGTGGAAGCTGACAGACAATGAAGTGAAGTGGACGATCAGGTGGATAGACCGGTATCTATTTGAGAAGACCATCAAGGAGTTCAGGATGTACAGGCCCCAGCGCATCAATCACTTCCCGTCCATGTTTGAGATCGCCTTCAAGTGCAAGCTAGCCCACAACCTCAACCGCATCAAGAAACGCATTCCTGGGGATTACAATTTCTTCCCCGAGACCTACGTCCTTCCAGATGACTTCATGACTTTCTCAAGGTTGACGACAACGAAGAAGAACAGGACTTACATCATCAAGCCCAACTGTGGCAGTCAAGGAAATGGGATCTTCTTCGCCAGAAAAGCTTCTGACATTCCCAAGGAGGGGAAGTACGTGGCACAGAAGTACATGAATCGCCCCCTGCTCATCGAGGGTCTCAAGTTTGATCTTCGATTGTACGTACTGGTCACATCCGTCTGCCCGCTCCGCTTGTACCTGATGAGAGAAGGCCTTGCGCGGTTCTGCACAGAGAAATATGAAAGCATATCAAGAAAGAACTACAAAGATCAGTATCGGCATCTCACCAACTTCTCAATCAACCGATACAGCGAGCGCTTTGAAATGCCCTCCATGCCCTCTGTTGAGGGGATGCACAGCGGCAGTGGGGAGAAAGGAAGCAAACGATCGCTCTCCAGCATTCTGCGGTGGCTGGACGAGAACGGGTTCTCCAGTGAGAAGACTTGGGATGAGATAGTTCAGATTGTCGCCAAAACAGTGATAGCAGGGGTACCAGCCAACCAGAGATCGTACAAATGCACTTTCCCGGAGTCTCGGGACTCTTTCGGCTCCTCGTGCTTCACGATCTTGGGAGTCGATGTGCTGCTGGACTATCAGGCGAGACCATGGCTGATTGAAGTCAACGAACTCCCGTCGTTTGAGGCCAGCTCGGACCTCGATCAATCGGTGAAGGAGACGGTAAGACCTCGATACTTTCTTTGCTTTTCGACCCTCAAGGCTTTCTCTTCTCATCAGGTTGTTCTTGAGGCGTTGAAAATCATCTGCCCGTCGAAGACCGAGATCTCCTTGTTCAAGGAGTTGAAAAGGTTGCCCTCGACAGTCCTGAAAGGGAGCAGCGATGATACGTACAAGCGGCTCAAGGAACAAATCATCGCCGAGAGAACAGAGCACGAGGCTTCACAATGTGTGCACTATGAGTAAGTTGCGTGTCGTGTCTTTCCCGGACTCAACGTTGCACAACAGGAGGATCTTTCCTTCTCTGAATGCCGAGCGCCAAGAGCTTTTCTTGCGATGCCTGGAAGCCTCACATTTAGCATACGGAGACCTGTAATGCTGTGTTTTCTCTCAAGCCTTCTTGACGTTGGGAGCAGAGGGCAATCGGCCGAAGTTCAGAAGGTGGATTCGCCCAGGGAGACAGAGAAGGAGAAGAGAAAGACTGATCACCCTGGTTGACCACCCTCTTGTTGTCTCTTGCTTCGATCATTTGTCGTGGCTTGTCATTGACATTGCTTTGATCTCTCCCGCAATGCAGTGAAACCGCCTGGGGGAGCTAGAAACACATCGAGCGTTGAAAAGATAGATACTAACAGTGTGGAGGTCGAAGAAGGCAACTACTTGCTGATCGATTTGATTTCTTCTGATCCTGCATTTTCCATTAGATTCGGATACGCAGGCTGATCCAAACATTGATCCCGAGATTCCGAATCGACCGCATGTAAGCATCTTGCCTTCAACGACCGAACCCAGAAGTTACCCTCCCATACAGCAGACAGAAGATTTGGAGGCTGCAGAAGACAGGTTTGTGCGTGCAGCAGTACATCCAGAGGAGCAAGGTCATTCTGAAGAGCACAAGTCTTCTTCTCCCCATCGAACCTCCTTGGCGTTGGGCAGCTGTTCGATTGGCCTGCCCTCCATTGATCTTCGCACAAGCGCAGCATCCAAAGCCAAGTCTCTGCAGGAAGAGAAGAGGGCGTACAACTCCAAGAACCCCTCTAGCCCAAGGATCTTTCAATTCCAGTCTCTGAAGCGCAATCACTTGTTTCCTTTCATAGCGCAGCGTTCACAAGTAAGGGATCGTCTGCACTCACCACGAAATTCTGCTGGGAGGTTATTCAACTTTGATTTCTGAGTGCAAGCTGTAATTTTAGATGCTCAGGGATGTAACACTTGAGATGAGATATGCTGATATGGCCCACAAGTATCGACGCGAGGCTATCTTTCGTCATGTACAGAAGCAGATTAGTCTTGAGAAGAAGTTGGAGCAAGAAGAAGACAAAGTATCCAGCGAACCATGTACAAGAGAGGCAGATCGTTTCAACAAGAGGCAACCAAGCCTTCAGAAACTCGATGACAAGTTCCTGGTTTACACCGGAAGAGGAAAAATGTTGGAAAGCCTCTGATAATTTTTTCGACTCACCTCTGTCTGTAGAGTCGAGATTCCAACTGATTCCAACTATAGCAACGAAGCGTTTCTGAAACTAAAGGAAGCCACAAGCATCAAGCACCAAAGGTTTATGCCGATGGCACAGAAAGGTTCTGCTCTGTTGCCATGCTAACAGGCGGCGTTTGATCCGAACATGCAGGCATCGTCATACCTCCGGCATCTTCTCGCGATGTTGGAGCACCAGGGCCAGTCGTCCAGAGGATTCGAGCGAGATCAAATGACATGATGTCGCTGATAACCTCAAGGGACGTCAGGCAGTATCAGGAGACCATGCTGCGCAACAAGCAGCACTCGCGGAGGTCTTCCCTGCATAACTTCGTCTGCGAGCTTGAGAGACGAAGAAGCTCCTTGCAACAGGGCGAAGATCGAGCTTAAGCATCGCAAACCTCACCAGGACTCGAATGTCTCATTGCTCGGAATGTGATGCTCCTGCGCTCATGTTATTGTTTATCTGCCATAGTTACGGTCACGTTTCAGACCAACTTGAGATTCATTTCTAGATGTCAAACTGTCAATAGCAAGCATGATGTATGTACATGAACCTCCTCCCCCACCTACCCCCCTTTACTACTATCCTTATAAGTATCCTACCACCCCCTGCACCATTTCCCCGCCAAAAAAAGTTTGTGGCTCGGCATCAGTTGACCATGGCCATAGCCGGGAATTCATGAGGAAGAAGATGCGCATGATGAGCTTGTGAGACTGAAGGCTAGTCGTACATCAGTGCGAGATTTCATATCACTTGAGTATTCAGACTTTCACTGTGTTTATCCTTTCTCTCTTGAATCTTTACATCCCGAAATGCTTTCTTTCGGATCTTTTGCTGCTGTTTCGGGGAAGTGTGATGAAGAGACAAGTCAGCGCTCGTTCAATCTATTCGCACAGAGCAATGAGCAAACGGAATCTAAAGATGCAAACTCAATCAATCCAATGAACTTTTCACTAGCTCCTGATCGCATATTCAATTCTAGCAGTCCAAAGAAGGAAGGGGACGAAAAGCAGCTCGATTTTTCGTTCGCTTCGCTCCAGCAAAAATCAGTTTGCAGCAATCCATCCAATCTGCATTCAAACATATTCAATTCACCAATCCCTGTCTCCGAGAAGCCTCCCAGATATCCTGGCAATCCTGGAAAAACGCAACAGAGCCATATAAAGAGGACTCTGTTGGACACTTCTTCTGGAGTAGATGATGATGGTGGTAACAGATCTGAGATCAATATGTCAGAAAATAGTCTAGAAACCATCGAGGAAAATAGTGCCGATCCGATTCCAGAGCTTCCATGCCCTGGCCCTTCTGTATCACAAGACTTTTCATGTTTACTGAAGCTCAATCTCGCAGCTCCCAAAGTAATGATTTATTCCTGATTTATTTATTCTTTATTCCTTCCTCGAAAAATAGAAAATTGACATCGTCTTCAGACCAGCAATCAGAATGCAAAAGAGGATCTGATGACTGAATTTGCTTTCAAAAGCTCTGAAGATCGAGAAGACGTCTCCAAAAATTATCTTATTAGCCAATCTAAATCAGCACCAAAGCTGAAGGATCAAGATTCGACAATGGATGAATGCGAAGACTGTTCTGAGAGGTAATGATCAAACTGGTTTCTTATGTTTTCATTCAACTGCATTATCTAGTGCTGAAAGCTGGGATAAGAAAATCGAAGAAATGTTGGTATCAACTTCAAAGTCAGAGAATTCCTTGAAGGAATTGCACGCATCGATCGATGAAGCGAACGAACAAGCCGAAATGCTTCTGCTTAGAGTCTCAGCGCACACAGCTGAAATCTGTTTCATGACTGGACCACACATGCGAGACATGATCGAACGTCGTTTGGATGAGCTAGACAGCCTTGTGAATGAGAAAGAGGTTAATTTGGGTCCTTGTGATATCTTGCACTGATTGCACTCCATCAGCAAGAAGGGATTAAGCTGGAGTGTTCGGCATTGGTAGATATGCAAGAGTAGACGACATTGTATGCTTTGGGCTTTTCTCGGGTTCCAGACTCTTGTTTGGATTCATCAAGAGCTAGAGCGAAATAAACTTTAGTGGCTGACTGGAATGCTGCTCCAACCAAGCAAAATTCAAAGTTCTCAGTTCTCATTGTCGCTGTCTGAATCAGCTTCCGAATCGGAATCATGCCAAGCGTCGGAGGAGAAGTTTCCACGCTGCAGACGCTTCCATGAACCCAAAGCAAGTCTATCTTTCTCTTCGCTACTCAACCCGACCGGGATGGACCAAACATCGTCAAGCGTCACCTCCTGCTTGCAAGTGAGCCAAGAAGATGTCTGGGCTCGCTCACCTTCTCTTTGTTGTTCTCTGACTTCTCCTCTCGAACGCCTCCGAACATAAAGATTTGCCCCAATTTCGAATGCACAATCTACGCAAGGATGACCCAAGATGAGAAGACCAAGGGTATTTCAAACCTGGGCGTTTCTCCTTCCCATTGGCTTCGGCTCCTCAGCAGGGTTTCCTTGGGACGTTCTCTCGGCCTTCGGGATGCTCCATTGCCTCGCGTCCATGTTGAAGCAGAAGAAGTCGGCATGGAAGGAAGAGGTCGGCTTGGAACCTGCTCATCACTCAGCCAGTCATGGGCGCGGCCACAACCCTCTTGACCTTGCGGGGCGACTTGATCGGAAACGCCTCCAAACAGCACGGCGTCTCTCTTCGCCTCTCCCACCAGAGTCACGGCAAGCCCACTGTGGGCAGACTCAGCACTGAACAACCAACGTGGCAAGGCACCACCTCCTCTGACCCGGATGCTGTCCTTTGGCATCCGTCACGCGCTCCCAAGTGTAACTAGAGGCGTCGAGTCTCCAAAGGTCTTCGAGAGTTTCTGCCCGTAAGATCAGCGAGGAGAGGACGAGGGAGGATCGATTGCTCTCGGGCCACCTGTATCGTTCCTCCCCCGAGCTCTCGTCCCTCCGTAAATGAAGATTCCCTGATGGATGTAAGATGCTTCCTCTCTCCCTCATAGCATCATCACGTCTTCCTTGTCGTTCCACATCACATACCCGCTGGAGTTGGACATCAGTGACTGATTGACCACCGGGACCTCACTCTCACCTGCGAGGACCAGGAGTCGGGCTGTTGTTCTTCTTCTGCAGGATCTGAACGGTTCGACTGATCCACTTTTTCTGGTCCACGTCGAACACCTTGAAAGTTATGGTCAGCAGCAGCAGATCAAGAGCAGGAGGAGACAATGTTGGAGTACATGGAGATCTTGAAAGTACTTGTCGTCGCCCATCCCACCATAGATGAAGATCTTCCCCTCGATCGCTGTCATTCTCGCCCCGCTCCGCGGCCCAGGCGCATCCTTGTCCTCCGAGATTTTCTGCCATTTCCCCGTCGAATGGGCTGAGAGGTCCAACCTCCAAAGGTCGTTGTACAACTTGAACTTGGAGCCGTTGGGCGACGAGCTCTCACCCCCGAAGACGAAGAGAGAGTCTCTGCAGATGCAAGCTTGATGAGCCGACCTCGCACTCGGGGTGTTGCCCTCCGGGAAGTTCTGCCTTGACCAAGAGTTGAGGAGGAGGTCGTAGAGGTACAGCTGGTTGTAGAAGAGGTTCTTCTTGCCGTCATAGTGCTCTCCCCCAAACATGGCAGCCTTTGACCCCTCGACTTGGCCAACGTTCTCCAAGAGCGTCACACTGGCATAGGACCTTGCGCTCGGTTCTTCTACCACGCAGTTTGCAAAGAGCTTTGCGGGGGCTTCTGAAACTGCAGATTCCTCCCCCGGGGCGTTCTCACCCGACGCAACATGTGCAGACGAACAAGGGTCCTGCTGCAGGTCTGCCATGGCCTGTAGGACACCACTTTGATCAGTCTGAAAGCTGAATGCTGGTCATTCACCTTCTTGACTCGCTTCTCCGAGAGCTCCCACCCCCTCTCTTCCTTCAAGGTGTTGCGTATCCGCGCGATGCCGAAGTCCGGGTGCTCTTCCTTCAGCTTCGATACATGAGCGCATGAAGGCAGGTAGTCCCAACGCCTCACCTTCCTCACAGCGGCAAGAAGGTCTTCATGGCTGGGTGTTGACATCTCCTTTCCTGACAAACATTGTGAGCTATCGTCGGGTCCCGCCATCCTGTCTGCTCGCAGATCTGATCTCAGTGGAGCCCCTCTCATCGACTCGTTGCTCAGAATCAGACCCTCCCTTCCTAATCTCTTCACTTACAAAGAACCATCCCCAGGGGTCGTTCAGACCTTCACACCCGTGCTACTTGCATGACGTCAACTCCGCTGACTGGCTTCCTGCACCATGTACTCTCGATTGCAGCCCCCCCCTCATCTTTCCTGGGCCTCAACCCTCATGGTCCTCCGATGCACATTCCGGCCTCCGGTCTCCCAGCTTCCGTCGGTTCACACATTCCAAACCGTGAGTGCTGCCTCGAGTCACCACGGGCCGGCCGGTGCGGCCTGGAACATACAAAAAGGTGGGGTGGGGGTACGGACAAAATCTCTATTTCCAGAGGAGTAGGGTGGTAGTTGTTTGCTTATGGGTCCTAGGAGTGAGAAAACTTGCCCCTACCCTTTGCAGGTATTCTACTTACCCCACCCTACCTACTCAAAATACATTTCAAATGACCCCCTACCCACTGCGAATACTACAATACGGACCCTACCTCCAACGGTGAACCCTTCAAAATCCCTCAGTACCGCTCAGGAGATCTCGTGAGCATAGATCACAATGTTTCAAGGGAGATTTGTACCGGAGTTATCACTATAATGAAATCTCAAGCGAGATTGGGTATCCCGTCGGAATTCAGTGGGTCGTATATCGAACCATTGTAGAATTGAAACTTTTCAAGGTACATTCAATTAGCGAAAAGGATCAAGTTTGAGAACATCTAAAATCGAGATCTGTCAGCATCGATCTCGCAAAGGTTCAGATTTATTTCCGTCGAATGGCCGCACCCACATGCTATCAAAAGTTCGTATTCCGCCCCTTTTGATCAGTTTTCTCAAGGATTTGACGAACTTTGTGAGGGTTGTAGATAAATTGTTCACGAAAAGTACGGTATAATATCGCCAACCAGGGTTGTCCATAGCTGATCGCCCGACCAACCCACTCGGCCACCTCGTGAAATCCCTTTCAAAGTAACAAAACCCCACCCCTACCCCCATGTGAATCTCGAAGTCTACCCGTAACTTTCCCAGGACCCCCCTCAACATTGCTACCCAAACAAACCGTATCTTGGTTTCCTTGACCCCACCCCTACAGGGAACATTACGACCAAAAAACAAAGGTCGCTTCCTCTGCACGAACGGGTACTGACATGGTAAAGTGATGGGGTACAATAGGTCGGGTGGTGGGGTCGCAGCAGGAGTCATAAGTGGGACATACAAGGATGTGGGGGCGACAAATCTCAACTAAAATACTTTTCTTATTCTTAAATATACTTTTAGAATCAAAAGGATTTAATAGATTTTTTTAAAAAAAAAGATATAGTTGGTTTAAAACTATACAATGGGCTTCAAAACGTTCTAGCAATAAATGTAGTACCAAGTATATATTAGTTTTAGTTCTGAGAATAAGATTCGAAACGTTCCTTTTTCGGCTCTCTAAAACAGTTGTTAGGTCGCGAGACTCAAGGCTGTCGCCAGACCCGCGTGACCACCCACCCTTCAGTCATCCTTGACCCCCACCCCCCTCTCCGACAGCTTTCTACACCTGCTGTATGGACAGACACCCGTTCTTTTGTCAATTCAGATTAGAGCACCCCTACCATTTCTCATCCACCCGTACGACTTACAAACTCCATGAAAGCCTACCCACCCCTACAGCCAGAGGAACATGTTCAACCCACAGCGGTTCTATCTGCCTTCTGCCGAATTCGTTCCTTGTGACCCCTATCATCTGGTGACTTGATGTGTTTGGGGAATGTTCCCTCCATACCGCCTCTCTTGTCACTTCACAACTTTGTCCCCACCCCTACCTGATCCCCTGAAATTCCTACCCCCTTTTTCTGAAATCTGCCCCCTTTTCACCCCTGGTGAGTCACCCCCACCCCTTAGTTTCTAAATACATCATCGGCTACCCGTCAATCTATTTCCAACTTGTCAGGCACCCCCGTTTCTTGGCTGGTCCCCAATTGCCTTTCGACGGGGTGGTTTTGTGAAGGTGGGGTGATCTCCAATATCACCAAATTGGCTCCTATACCCCGTCAAATGCTCTGAATTGGTACAAATATATCAGTCACTTTTCTCATGAAATCAATAAATAGTAATGGAATCTGAGGGCGCATTCAGAGTTGTGTAAAATATTTCAAATTTGTACCTAAAGTTTTGTAGTTTACTCAATAAAGAGTAAATTTAGTACTGTACAATCAATGGGTCATGGTGGGTCTTTTCTGTGGGTCATGCAGCAGATTGAAATGCAATAATGGGGTATATTTTTAAGAGAGCCGACAAGATTTTTGAGAGTGGGGGGGGGGAGGGGGGGTGGTTGACGAAGGGTAAGGGTACAGGGTGGGAAAGATGCAAAAGATGGCAATGGAAAGCGAGACATTGGAGTGGGGGAAGACGTGGAAAGAGGGAGAGATTAGACCAAGTGTGTTCACATTGAGTTGGTTTTTTATTTCGTATCAGTTTGTTGAAGTGTACTGGTATTGAGATATGGAGAAACATGGGAGTTTGGACTCATAGTTGTAACTAGGAACAACCTATTTTGATTTGGCAAGGTTTCCTTGTATACAGAGTCTGTTGATGTTGCCGGGTTGAAAAATAGTTCTTGTTAGATAGTATTACAGAATTCGAGTTGTCAGGAATAGTTTACCGAGAAAACGGTGACTTGTGGCTGAATGATTCTCGCAGGTTTACAGCAGCGGTCAACTGGAATGTGTTTTGCTGAAGCGATTCAGCCAGACTTATTCAAAATCCCCTAATCTCCTTCTTGAGACAATCTTTCATCCGACAATACAGCAGGAACATCTCACAAATACTCTTTAGTCTAGATGGAGAGCGGATGGCATGTAGGCATCGGCATTATGCCTGATGCTGCAGCAGCTAATCACATTGCTTCTAACCACGCGCATAGGGCTTCTCGGTTTGGGGATGTTGGTGGCCAGTTGGATGGCGTCCAGGCATCTCTAAAACCTCCTCATCCAGTGAGCAGATCAAAGATTCCTGAGCATGAGTTTCCGGCTGTTCCGGCGCAACTCAACACCCCTCATTCTGCAGCTATGGCATCGATGGCTTCAGTGGCTCATCAGCCGGGATATGATCTAGGTCCGTTCAAAGCTCCTCCCAACCCACATGGCATTCCATATTATTACCCCGGGGGCTTTGGCCATTTCGATGCAGCAGCGGCAGCAGCGCTCCCTTCGGAAAGCGCAATGCAGGGGGCAGGCCCGATGGGGTATCACATGCTGCCGAATGGCAAGCGACCGAGAGAGGCTATTGAAGGAATCAATGTACCTGCTGGTGCCCACCAAGATGCTTTGATGGAACTTGCAAGAGAGAATTTGCTTCTGAAGCATCAGTTGCACGTTGCCTCGCTTGAGGTCAACAGGCTGAAGCAAGTGTGTGAGAACTACGAGCTTCTCCAGCAGGACAAGAAAGATGCGAATTGCAAGTCTCAGAGTCGATACTGGACAGACGAGGAGCATCAAAGATTTCTTGATGCTATTCAGAAATTTGGGTAATGATTGTTTGGCATCTGATTATGACGGCTGACGAAGGGAGTGCAGGCACAAAGACGTGAAGGCTATTTCGCAGGTTGTGGGCACAAGGAGCGCAACGCAGGTACCCTGCCTACTGGGAGATGGAAGGACCAAGCCTTATATTTGTAATCAGGTTCGGACTCACGCTCAAAAGTACTTCATGAGGCTTGCTCGCTCGAGCAAACAAGAATCGAACAGTCTGGACAACTCGAATCCTGACCAAGGTCTTGGCTCATTTTTCAGAGGGAAAAAGCTGACGGGGGACACACAGACCCGTCGGAGGTTACTGAAGATCAGGCGAACACATCTATGGAGGCGGCAGCGGCTGCTGCAGCTGCGGCTGGTTCGCAAAATGATTGTGGTTGTTATGAAATTGACGATTTACATAGGTGAGGCAGGAACTTCTGCTGCTGCTGCCGCGGCTTTCGTTGCAGCAACAAACAGTAAACAGGTAAGAAGGGCATGATGCATGCTACTGGTGTGATGATTTGGTGCAGGGAAGTACGATTTCCAAGCAACGATCACAAAGCAAGGTGATATTTCACGATACTCCGTTAAATGCGTTGTTTGACTCTTATGAAACAGCCACATGTACAGATTGAGTTGGATGGGAATGAAGAAGTCAGTATTCCTAATCACATGCAAGTGGAAAGACCATTCAAAGCCACTCGAAAGGTTTTGATACCAACTTCCTGCTTGCTCGAAGCTAACTGTTGGACAGGGTCCTGGTTCCCCTGGGTCCATGGACAGTAGGTAAAGACAAAATTTTTCCTCATAGACCCTCCGCTCACTCTTTCGTTGCAGTGGCTCTGTTGGGAGCTCTGATGGCACTTCCAACGGCAATGGGTCGCAGGGCAAGCAGTCGTCCGATACGACCAACGGGAACGGCTCGGCTAGATCGAGCAACAGCAACGGGCACAGCAACGTGGTGAGGCTTCTGCCATTGCTTTCACTTGTTCTGACCCTAGGAACGAACAGGGGAGCTCTTCCGACAGAGGGGACAGGTGTGCCCACATCTCGTGCAATCATGCGTACTCACGAACATGTGCAGCAACAACGGGGCGTCGTCTAACGAGGGATCGGACCCAGGCTTCTTCGATCCTGTGAGGCAGAATGTGAGTGATGAGGCCTGTTATGACTTTTTGTTCTACCCAGGGGGCCGAAGACGAGGACAACTTTGCGGATGAGCTTGCAGGTGAAAGCAGCTCATTCTGTATGCTGGCTCCTGATGGTGTTTGACCAGATCAAGGACTTTGATATCAACAAAGTCTGCCCTCAACTTGACAAGCTGAATGGATCTTTGGATGTAAATGAGACTGCAAGAGGAGCAGACCTCGACGAAGTCTGCATTGTACAAACTTGTTCTCAAGTATTGTTGTTTTGTAGAAATATAATGAAAGCATGTTTCGCCCACGAACACCTCGCAAGAGGCTCGTGGGGAACAACAGAAGTAATAATACCACTGAACAAAACCTTCACTCTACAATCAGACTAGAAAGAGCTATGAGTGTAGCATGCATCGAAATCTGCATGAGCCGAGAAACGGGTTGAATCTGGGTGTGGGAAGGAGATCAGGGGTCGCTATGTAGCTGTGCATCCTGTTCTATCTTCTTCACCGTCATCGTCTTGACGATCTTCTTCCGTCTCATTATCGGCGCTTCAGCTTGTGGAGGACCGGCTAGAGCGGTGGATCCTTCACCGTCGCTGCCTTCCCCCCCCTCGCCGCACTCCTTTTGCTTCCAAGTGGATCTGCAAATCTTACAGTTCCTCCAGTACACCTTGTGCAGGCAGATATGTCTCCCTCCGCACATCGCGCATGTCGACTTGAACGTGTTGTGCATGCAGATCGACGACCCTCCGCACTCCTTGCACGTTATCCTCAGCCTCGAGTGCTCGCATATGGACGAGCCCCTGCATTCTCTGCATCTGCTCCTCCTCCTGTCGTGCTCACATATCGAGGATCCTTTGCACTGCCTGCAGCTGGTCCTCTGTCTCTGATGCTCACAGATGGCCTTGCCCCCGCACAATTTGCACCTCCTCCTCTCGCGGTCGTGCTCGCAGTATGTGATGGAGCTCTTTGGTTTTATCAAATGACATTGTCTGCACCTGTACTTTTGTTTGCCGTGCTCGCAAATGTGTTGCTTCTTTGGCTTCTTCTCACTCTGTCCCAGAACCTTTCCCTCGCCTCCTGCTTGCCGACTCCTTCTCGGCTTTTTCTTTTCCTCTACCTGCTCTACCTCTCCCTCCTCTCCCGCTCCCTCCTCTCCCTTCCTCCTCCCCCTCTTTCTCTTCCCTTCTTCTGCATCTGTCTGACTCGAACCCTCCATGTTCTTCCATACCCCTTCATCCTTCATCGCCGTCCCTCGTTCCGCCCTCTCACTTGTTCAACCATCGAGCGTCCTTCCTACCTTGGTCCGTTGTCGTTCCTGAAGGTGATGAATAAAACATTTTGTAACGTTCTCAACGGTCGTCCGAAAATAGCTCCATGGCGCCATTCCAAATAGGAGGGTAGGAGGAGGGGCGATTGTAGTGGTTAACGAGGAGAGGAGAGAGGACAAGGAGGGAAGAAGCTCAGAACGAGCTGAATATCTTGACCAACACACATCAGGGAGCAGAAGGCTTTGACTGGGGCTTGTTGATGAATATGCACAACAATTCAAGCACGAGCTCTGGTGAAGAACGGCAGGTCTATGACGATACTGCAAGCTGTATTGCCGTATCGTCTCAGCGTGAAGATGGTCATGAACACGATATACAGCTTTCTTCGACAGCTGCCAGCACACAATGGTTTTCTAGCATGCGATCACGAAGCGTCTGCGTGCTAGCAGTAGCCCTTGTTGCTCTTGTTCTCTCGTTCCACGTGTCCTCTAAGACTGACTCCCGTCCTTCTGCGCTCTCCTCTGTCATTCTCTTCCTGTCGCCCAAGATCGCTCGGGACCTTGAGTTGGCAAAGAGATCCTCGGAGTCCAACGAGGGGGTGAGGAGGAGGATCGATGACGAGGTGAGGAACAGCGAGGAATGGGGGAAGCGGAAGCTGAGGGACATGGTGGCGAGACTGTTCAGGGCGATCACTGCCATGGACGAGAAAGTGAGTAGACAGCACGACTCGCTGAAGCAGGAGCTCGACACTGTGCGGGCACAAGGGTACACGAAGAAGGAGGTCCAAAACCTGATTCAAAGCACTCAGAAGGAGGTGGAAGGAAGGATCATGGACGCTTCGAAGGAGCTCAACACGGTTATATCAGGGGAGAACAACATCAGGAACATCATCAACGGGCAGGAGAGCCTCGACGACAAGCAGCACTCGCACGTGCTGACGGAGGTTGAAAGGATGGAGGCCAAGGAGAAGCTCTTGGGAGAGGAGATGGCGGGCATCAAGGACCGGGAGAGGAAGTGGATGATCAAGAAGAGCGACGGAGCTGCGGAGCTTTCGGCAACCGAGGGATCAGCAGCAAGCAAAGAAATGCTGCTGATCCTTACAGGGCTCGGAGTACAGGAGAAGCTTGACGGCTGGTGCAATACGGGTAAGGAGGAGGAGGAGGAGGAGGAGGAGGAGGAGGATGCTGACAAGCACGCAGAGTCCAAGTGTGAGATCAAGACAGAAAAGGACGTGAAGCTGCTGGCCAGGTCTGACGGGAGTGGATGAGGCGTTTGATCCCGCGGAGCGAAGGAGAGGGGGAAGGAAAGATGATGAGGAAGATTGGGAGGAGACGGAAGGGAAAGAGGACGAGGAGCCTGATACGTTGCTGCAGGTTCGCTGCTGGCAGTGACGACAGCACGTTCAAGTGGAGATGTTATGCTCCGTCAAGCCTCACGCCTGATCTGGTTAGAGGAGGAGGAGGAGGAGGAGGAGGAGGCTGACAGAGAAGGACAGGGCTCGTATTCTAAGGGCAAGGATTACTGCACCAAGGATAAGGAGCTGCAGGCACAAATGGAGCAGGTGAAGCCACAAGAAAGGAAGAGGATGGGGAGAGTGGAGGGGGAAGGGGACGCAGAGGAAGAGGAGGTAGCGAGGAGGATGAAAGAGGTGTAACCTGTTTGTGTTGACTCCGCTAGGCTCTCAAAGCTGTCAGCGCGAGGGATGTGCAGGAGCAAAACCTTCCTGCGGTAGGGCCTGCGAGGTTGGTCGTTGGGATGGTTGATGAGGATGCAGGTGGTCGACCGTCTGCAGAAGAAATCTTCGATGCTGGAGCAGAAGCAGGTGAGGGGGAGCGGGGGATGAGGAGAGGGAAGGAGATAGTGGAGAAGAGGGCCAGAACGAGGTGGGGCAAGGAGCGCAAGGGGATGAGGAGTGGAAGAGATGGGAGTGGAGAATGGAAAGCAGGCATCTCCTAATCATGTTGGTGGTAGAAATCTTTCGCCGGGAAGCTGAAGATCGTAGGGGAGGATCTGAACTTCTTCGAGACCAAGTCCTCCAAGCTCAAGGAGGAGGAGAAACAATCGACGACGAGCCTGGTCAGACCTTGATGCTGCTGCTCCCAACCCTGAAAGTCCTTCCAGGACCTCAACAATCATGCCATCGCCACCATCGACAGGAGCGTGGAGGCGCTCAGAGGCAAACTTGCTCAGGTTTGCCTTTCTCCCCTCTCCCTCTCCTCCTCTGCCTTCCTTCCTCCTCTCCTCGTCCTGCCTTCTCTCTCCTGCTACTTTCCTCCTCTTCCCAAGTGTTTGGCTCTGAGACTGAGGAGATTGTTTGTTCTGGTAGCTCCAAGCCCAGCTGAAGTCAACAAGCAGCAATCTCAAAGAGGAAGAAAAGAACAACAAGAAGGTGAGAAGACAGCAATGGCTACTGACACGTCGACAACTCTTTACGTTGCAATGCAGCAAACGATCAGCCTCTTGTCCTCACGGGTCAAGAAAGTTTTCAACTCAGCAGAGGTGAGTGGGACGTATAAACGAGTGAAGGCAGAGAAGGAAATGTCTTACTGCCGACAATGCTCGGAAACAACCTTGTGTGGGCAAGGAGAGGAGGGTCAGGATACGAAGATAAGAGGAGGAGGGTAGTGAGCCAACATAGCTGGACATGGAGGCTGTAGCAGGAAGAGGAGCTTGTTCATGCTTGACTTAAACATCGCAGAAGGACCTCTCGCGCGTTCGGCTCAGCGTCGACCAACTCCAGCAGCATCTGGTCAGCTGTAACTGTCCTGCTCTGCTCCAGCTGATGTTCAGCTAGCTCAACTCAACTCAATCGCTGGAGCGCAAGATCGACAAGATACAGCAAGGAGGCAAACCAAGCGAGGTGAACCGACACCGTCAAATACGACACCCTAAACCCTCTATCCTCCTCCCTTCCTCCCTCCCTTCCTCGTCTGTTTCTCTCTCCTCTCTTCCTCCCTCCCTCCCTCGTCTGTTTCTCTTTCCTCCCTCTTTCTGCATCAGATTCCTGATGAACCAAGCTGCTGCTCCTCGTCACTCCTCACTTGCCTGGCAGATCCTCTTGAAGCTGTTCCCGCACGGAGCAGGAAAGTTCTCCGTCTCCGGCATGCAGGTGCTTGCTGCTGCCTCTCCCCCTATACCCTCAAACGTCCAGCAGGTGGAGGAAGCGACTTCGTTGAAGGACACGGCCGCTGCTCCTCCTCCCTCTCAACCTGATCATCAGCCTCATCCACCTGCCACAGCTCGAGCAGCGTCTGCTGCTGCTGCTGCTGTTCATCCTTCCTCTCCCCGTCGAGCGTCATACAATGGAAGCAAGCGCGATGCTGAGAAGCCTCACTCGGTAGGAGCACTCACGACTGTACCTCCCTGCCCTCCCCCATGCCCCGTTCTTGCTCCTTCTGCTACCCCCTCCTCGATCTGCTCCCTCCTTCTCCTCCCTCTCTTCTGCTACCCCTTCCTCTCTCTTCTCCTGTCTATCCTTGTTTCTCATAAGCTCTCAGGTTGTGCAGCATGCTGCTGTCAAGCAGGAGCCCAAGGCTTCAACTTACCACCGTCCCAAGGTAAGCAGTCTTGCGTGAAGGACGGAGGGAAGGAGAGCGAGGGGGGGCGGAAGGGAGGGGAGGGCAAGAAGGGTTGGAAGGAGCAGGAATGGAGCTAACGTTTGTTCAGGGCTGTCTTATTCATCTCTCCGGGGTTGTCCATGGACTGGAGGCTGGGAATAGTATCGAGTGTTGAAGAAGAGCTGAAGGAAAACAATGAGGAGCAGGAGGAGCAGGAGGTGTAGGAGGAGGTGCGAAGGTTTCTATTGAATGAAGATTAAACTGTCGGAAGCAAACTTGATCGGACAGCCTGGCAGCCTCGTCGTCACCTTGTCGGAACCCCGTGAGGTGACGGGCGGCCCAAGTCAGTCACTTCGAGTCCGTGGGTCCGATCAGCCTGATCCGACGACTCAGTGACTCAGTCCGGGCCCGGGGCCCGGGGGCTACTCAGTGTGAGCAAATGGCCGGGGGGAGGCCCGCTGGTCTATTTCGGGGTTCCAGGGCAATGGAGAGGGTCAGACCGCACAGGTGAGACCATGAGAGACTCGGGCGACAGGAGAAGGAGGAGGAGGAGGAGGAGGAGGCAGACTGGGAGGAGCAGCATCATGAAACGTAGGAGCCTCAGGAGCAGGAGTAGAAGGGGGGAGCGAGAGGAGGAGGAGGAGGAGGGGAAGGAGAAGGAGAGGGAGAAGGGGAGGGAGAAGGGGAGAGCGAGAGGAAGAGGAGGAGGAGGAGGAGGAGGAGGAGGAGGACGAGGAAATTGTGATAGTAGAGCAGGAGGGGAGGAGGAGGAGAAATGCGTTGAGAATTAGGATCAACAAGCAGCAGGTACAGTGGAGGGTCTTCAATGTTTCATCAGCTAGAGCAGGTACAGTGGAGGGTCTTCAATGTTTCATCAGCTAGAGCAGGTACAGTGGAGGGTCTTCAATGTTTCATCAGCTAGAGCAGGTACAGTGGAGGGTCTTCAATGTTTCATCAGCTAGAGCAGGTACAGTGGAGGGTCTTCAATGTTTCATCAGCTAGTCGCGTTGCGGGCTCGCGGGCTCACAGTGAATTCAAAGCAATAGAGATAGATTGTATTGTAATTCTGCGACAACCCACACCTTCCCACTTGAACATCGGCCAGTGCCAGCAGAGAGAAAGAAGAGGATGAGAATATGAGGACAAGAGAAGACGAGGAGCAAATGAAATGGTCCTTTCCAACAGGCCGAGCGATGTCGATCGCAACGAGCAACTCAGGAGATTTGTTGTCGGAGCTTTGGGTTTGCTAGGGTTGATTGCTGTCGTTATGCGCGTCTCACATCAGCAGCATCCACAGGTATCGTAAACTTCTATCTTCTACCTTCTACCTTCTATCTTTCATCTTCTATCTTTCATCTTCTATCTTCTACTTTCTACCTCTCGTCTCTCATTCCCATCTCTTCCTTCCCTCAGGCGCTTCAAGCTCGTGCTGCCTCTTTTCAGCAGTGGCCCAGCAGCAACATCCCGAATATCCCGAACTCCCAGCAGCTGCTGTCGGCCTACCAGTCAGCTGCGATGCCTCAAGTGAGGAACGTGCCCCTCCAAGTGGCTCCCAAGTATCCGGCGCTCGCCGAGGCCACAGCGAGCAGCGCGGGAGGGCAGCAGCAGATCGAAGTCACCTCCTCAGGGCATCGGCACCCGACCATAGAAGATGTTCAGAAAGTCGAGGTGAGCTTGGGAGGGCAAGCGAGGGGAGGGGTGGGGGCGGTGACAGGAGGGGGCCGGGAGGTGTTGGGAGGGAAGGGCAAGGGATACGAGAGGTGGGGGAAGGCGATGGGAGGACAGAAGGGCCAAGGGCAGGAGGGGAGGGGAACAAAGTGCGGCAGAGGTTGGGCGAGTGAGCCAGTTCTGATGGCATGGGTGCAAGTTTGAGCGCAGGCAGACGATGGACTTCTGTCAGAGCAAGTTCAGCTCCTGGGTGAATATCCAGAAATGCATCGAGAATCTGCTCAAGAACGCGCGCTACTAGATTGTCTTTTTATGTATTGATTACAAATTTACTTGCTCCCCTTTCAATGACCTCTGGACTGATTCCCCATGTACTTGCCGCTGAAGTTGTAGCTGTAAGATTGAGAGCTGGGGAGGAAGCATTGCTCACCGAGTCTCGGAGCACTTGAACATCTCCCATCCTCCGACGCTGTCGCCCTTGTAGTGGAGCTCCCTGTCACCGAGATCAGCAAGACGAGAGCGGAAGATGCTGGGTTACCAGTCGTGAAACTCCTTGAGCTCGATCTTGTGCGAGATCGAGAAGATCCCCAGATTCATCTGAGTGCAGCGATCGTAGATCTCCTGCTCGACATCTGCTGGGGAGGTGAGCTGCTGGAGGTGGAAAGGACACGTGCCTGGAGATATTCCGTTGGTGCATTCGTCGAGGACGACGAAGGAGGGCCGATGGTAGAACAACCTTGCGAAAGCTGTAGGAGAGCAAAGACGTGAGGGATTAGAGGTGAGGGACACCCAGACAAGGAAGAGATCTAGTGGAGGAGGAGGAGGAGGAGGAGGAGGAGGAGGAGGAGGAGGAGGAGT